>NC_057804.1:663931986-663932799 GCF_018294505.1 Triticum aestivum
AGAAAAAAGAATTTTCATAAAGAACTTTTTTGTTAGAAACTTTTATAGCAAAAAGAATTATCATAAAATAAAATAAATAAGTAATTATAAACAAAACAAAATAAAATAAATAAGTATTTTATTGTAAGTAGAAACAAAACAAAATAAATAAAGCAAAAAAGTAAACAAAAAAACTGGGAAAAATAAAAAATTGCCACCTACTGGGCCACCACGGCGTGAATACGACTAGAAACCCAGCTAGTTGGGCCAGGATTCAGGCCCGCAGAAGACCTAGCAGGACTACAGGCAAAGCAGTGTCAGATTAGGCCCATAGGCCTGCGGTTCAGAGGAGTTCAAGAGAGAGGAGGCAACGGAGCTTATAAACAGGTCATCGCCGCTCTCAACTAGCGAGGTGGGACTAAACTCCCACCACCACCCCGCTGTGCAAGGCCACTGGTCCTGGTTGGTGGTACCCCACCAACCGGAACCAAAGCCACGCTTTAGTCCCGGTTGGTGCCACCAACCGGGAACAAAGGCCTTTACTTCCCGCCTTTGGGCTGCTCAAAAGTGACCTTTGGTCCCGGTTGGTGGCACCAACCGGGACTAAAGGAGGCATTGGTACCGGCTGGTGCCACAAACCGGTACCAATGCCCTAGGTATATAAGAAAGCACATAGGAAATTTCAGTTTTCATCTCGCATTTGCCCCACCCGATGACACCGACGACATCGACACTGCCGCCAGGCTGCCCCGACGGCGCCGGCGCCGGCGCCGTCGCTGGCGCCCTCGCCCGACGTCGTCGTCGCATGCCGCCCCTGCCCCGACGCTGTCGCCT
>NC_057804.1:663934353-663956158 GCF_018294505.1 Triticum aestivum
AGAAGAAAACGATGTCAGACTCCTACCCCCTCCCGCCGCGCCCCTACCTGACAAACTCTCTCGAGGCCACCCAAACCCTTGAAGCGTTGTCGAGGCCACCCCAGACCCTTGAAGCGTTGCCGATCGAGGCCACCCCAAACCCTAGAGAAGCAGCGTCGAGGCCACTAATATGATTCCTTATTGTGATTAGCTAGCTAGTTCTACGTTTGCCACTAGTATATCCATCTATCATGTTTGAATAATAATTGCCATGTTGTAAATATTTGCAGAAACTATGGAGAACCCCCGAGACGAAGCAACAGAAGCGATCTTGGGGGACATAATCGCAAAAGGAAGTGATGCCATCTTGTCGTATCTCAACGACACCGATTGTCTAGAAGTACAAGGTGAAGAAGAAGACTATGATTATGATGGCTCCGGTGACCCAATGCTGGTACAAGAAGGAGACCGTGATGACGGCTCTGGTGACTGAACCGAGTCCGGCTAGGTATATATATTAGTTAAGCCTGTGCTGACTAGCTAATTGATGCATTCGTTGTTTTCGTATGTACACATATTAATTAACTCTCGTCTTTCTTCTTTTTTCTGGCCCTCCGGATCGAGCACAACTTCGATAAAGAAATGAGGCCCGAAGAAAAAGTTGCGCTCGGATGAAAGGTTTGAGATCACAGCAATCGCGCGCGATGGCAAGCCGATTGAACCCATCCGGACAAAGGATGCTTTTCGTGCTTAGTGTGGGGTTCTTGTTAGGGACAAGATCTCGATCAGTATCCACCAATGGTTAAAGCCTAGGAATGAAGACCCTGAGGTGTCTTATGTCTCGGATATGCAGAAACATGATCTTTGGACAACACTTAAGGCAAATTTCATCCTACCGCCAGAGGAGGATCTGGAGAAGCCAGTTAAAGAGCAATTGATCAAGTCTCATGCTCTTAAGAAGATGGCAGAACTATTCAAGAGGTGGAAGAATGAGCTGAAAACAGAGTTTGTCGACGAAGAAAAGACACCAAAATTAACCGAAAAATATGAGAAGATCAGAGATCACTGGCCCGCATTTGTGGCCCACAAGACATCGAAAAAGAGTAAGAAGATGTCAGCGACAAACAAGAAAAATGATGCGAAGAAGAAGCATCAGCATCGCACGGGGTCAGGTGGCTACCTCAAAGCCCGACCTTTGTGGGACAAGGCTGAGAATGACCTGATTGATAAAGGGGTCGAACCAGAGACATTGAACTGGCCAGACCGTTGCCGAACTTGGTTCTTCGGGGTTGGCGGAACCTTAGACCCTGTATTAGGGAAGTGCGTTTGGATGGAAGAGCAACTGCGAATACTCGTCACGAGGCTTCAGGAGTATATCGAGAAAGCGCAGCAAGGGACGGTCGTTCCAGACAGAGAGAAGGACGAGCTCACAATGGCCCTCGGGAATCCTGAGCACCTTAGACGGGCACGAGGCATGCCAGGCTCCGTTTCGTGGAAGGCTGGGTTTCCGGACGCATGGGGTTACAAATGCCAGGAGCGGAGAAAGAAAGTGGAGCATAGCCAACTGCAGGCGCTGCATGCAAGGGTACAAGGGCTAGAGGAACGAGAAGCAGATCGCAGCAAACGACCTACCGAAGCTTCCCCTGAAGCTACCCCGCCATCTCAGCGGAGAAGCAGCGTGGCTTCCACCGAGCAGACTCAGCAGCTTGAGCCTGTCTTCACGGCTCCTGCTAGCTACCCCGTGGATGCTATCACGGAGTCTCAACATTGCCACCTTATGACGCAATGGATGAATTTGAAAGTCAAGGCGGCTGTTGGCTCTGTTTTACCTACTAAACCTGGCGCAACCTACCACGGCCGGTCGATTCCAGAAGGATATGCTAGGGTGATGGTGGATGAAATAACATACGGATTTGAGGACCTCGAGCTTGACCACCCTACGGGTGAAGGGGAGATTCGGCTCAGTTCTTCTCTGAAGACTCCATGCCTATCGCGGAAGGAGCTCATCAACCTTCAAACTGGACGCCTCCGCCTCCTCCTCCTCCTCCGGCGAGTCAGGGCAGTCCGCCTCCTCCTCCGCCTCCTCCTCCGGGGAGTGATCAGGGCACACAGCCTCCTTCTCTGGCGCGTGGCGGCACTCCGCCTCCTTCTCCGCCTGCGCCGGTGCGCCCGAGAAGCCAGCCTCCTCCTTCTCCGCCTCGTCAACAAGGGAGGATCAAGAGACCCGCCGCTACTCCGGCTGCTCCAACGCGTCGTAGTCCTTCTCCTCCACCTCGTAAGAAAGGAAAGACAGCCGCAGCCACTGCGTCTGCTCCGGCGTCTAGCAGCACAGCCAGAGGCGGGAGGCAATACAGATTCGGTCCTTCTCTGAAGACTCCAGAGAAGTTACCATACGAGAGGAGCCTGGAGGAAACACGAAGATCATGCAAGCTGAAGTGAAGAACTTATTTGAAGGGGTGAAAGCAAAGAAACATCCACCTCCAGAGGAGAAGATAGATCCGGTAAAAGCGAAGCGTACTCTGGCTGCCCTGAAGAAACCACCAAAGTCTCTGGCGAAAGGCAACTATGAGCACATTATTGCAAAGTCATAAATCAAAGCGGAGCGGTCGGGATGTACTGTTAGTGGTCAAAGGTTAGCAAAACGACGAGCTGGGAAAAAAATTGCCCAGCTTGGCTAACAAGTGAACCAATCGTTCCCCCCGCTCCAGGCGTCTAGCGATATGATCGCTAATGATCCGGGCGGGATGGTGCCCGGTTATAACAATCTTGCAGATTACCTGCTCGACGATGTACGTTATGATTTCTTAGAGGCGAACGAACACAAATACGTGTACGGGAAGCCTCTCATCAAAGATGAAAGATCTCTAACAACGATCATGCGAAGATTCCATGATTGGTACATGAAAACCTGGAGAGAATCTGAGGGGAGGAATATTTTGACGCTGAGAGTTAGAGAGGAGCATGACCTCGTTAGAATTGAACAGTTGAATGTTCCATTTGAGGAGTTCTTCACGTTTTTCAATCAAAAGGCCCTCGATAAATTAATGATCACTTGCTACTGCCTGTAAGTAGTACTACTTCTGTCATTAAGTCTCTATATATAGGTCAGCTCTTTCATTACATATATCTTTAATTATCCTCATGCAGATTGAAGATCGCCGAATTTAAGAAAATTCAAATCGGTGATATTGGGTTCATTAACACAAATCTCATAGATGAATATATGGTTGAATCTCAGGACAAAGATACCGAGGCCAAGCTGCTACAATCGTTTGTATTAAATCAAAACAAAGCTATAATACTCTTCCCTTACGAATTCAAGTGAGTGTTACTGTCTTGTGCATATTCGGTTTCCCTTATTAGTCGAGGTTATAGTAATGAAATTGATGAGTTATGCATGCATGCGCAAGTTCCACTATATTCTCCTAGAGATTAAGCTTGAGCAGGGACTAGTAACCGTCTTAGACTCGAGACGAAAAGATCCCAAGGAGTATGCGGACATGACTGAAATTCTAGAGAAGTAAGTTAAATTGATCATTATCGCACCATATCGGCAACTTTGTTCATTTCTTGATATCAAGTAATTGTTTTCTTTGTCTGGCAGGGTTTGGAAAAAATTCACCTCAAAAACTCAGGGACTGCCGAAGAAGCTGCAATTTAGACACCCAAAAGTAAGTACTATAGTAGCATGTTCCGTGCATCTCCTAGTGATTCAAGCGCTAGTTTCATCAATACCATTTAGCATGCTTGCTAATTATGAGCTTGATTGACCTCTATTTCTTGTAAAGTGGTTGTAGCAGGATCAAGGGAATGATTACTATGGATACTACATTTGCGAGTCCATCCGCCACACGACCTGTGAGCGGGGCTACTTTGACAAACAATATGAAGTGTGTAAAAAATAATATTCACAATTTTATTTTATTACCATCATTTGTGTTGAGTTTCATTTATTCATATATATGTATTGACCCCCTTCTTCAAATTAGATATTCCGGATGTGGGGTGAACTCCTACCACCAGATCGTATGCGAGCAATTCAAGAGGAATTGGCGGCATTCTTTCTTGACCACGTGATCGCTAAAGATGGAGAATACCACGTGGACCCTGAGTTCATTTGGAATTAGGAGATTATATTGTAAGAGATAATTATATTGTATATATGTAGCCTGTAGCGTCGGATAGATATACGAGAAATTGGTGTTCGACCAATCTCTCAGAGAAGGAGAGGTGGTCGATATCACTTCTCTCTGTATGCATATGTTCATGACGATCTTCTGTTTCCTTCATTTGCTTACTAGCTACTGTGTCTAGTCCTCTCTATACTCATAGTATGTAGCGTCGACCAAGCACGGAGATAAGAGAGGACACTTCTCTCTCTATTAATTAGCTAGCTAACACAATATATGAAACACCTAAATTAACCCCCCAAAACACTCTAAACCCCTCCCCCTTTCAAAAAAACAAAAACCCCAGCCCCTGAAATGCTGACCCGTGGATGCCTATTGGTCCCGGTTGGTGCCACCAACCAGGACCAAAGGGCCTCCTTCCTGGGCTCGCCGCACCGCCACCAACCAGGACCAAAGGGCCTCCTTCCTGGGCTCGCCGCACCGGCCACGTGTAGGCTCATCTGTCCCGGTTTGTGTAAGAACCGGGACTAAAGGTCTAGGGCATTAGTACCGACACTTTAGTCTCGGTTCAAAAACCGGGACAAATGGCCCTTACGAACTGGGACGATAGGCCCTTTTTCTACTAGTGAGGGACAGACATACATGACCCAACAACGAACGTGTCGATCAACAACGTATGAACCCAAGTCGTAGCAAGCTACAAGGACTTAAAGGAACAACATGTGACATTTCCCCGAAGGGACAGACACAGGAACGAAGAAGAACACATGCTGGCCAACCTAAGTGTTCCGGAGCAATAGCAAGCTACCATGGCTCAGTGTTAGCACTAGGAGACATTTCCCAGTAAGAGAGGCTACTAAGCATAAACAACTAGATAGTCAGATCCTGCACATACCAAGCATTTTAATAACATACACACAATATGCTCGATATGTGCAAATACAACATGGCATCACAACATGACTCTACAACTCAAGTATTTATTCAATAGGCTCCGAGGAGCGAGATATTACAAACATGGGACTCATGACCCAACATTCAGAGCATACAAATAACAGGCACATGCGGAAGCTTAACATGTCTGAGTACAGACAAGTACAAATGAAAAGGGCTGAGAAGCCTAACTATCTACAAGATCCTGCCAAGGGCACAAGATCGTAGCTGAGGTAACAAGCTAAATGTAGAAGTCCACGCGGAACTACTAGCAAGGCTGGAGTCTCTCTGCAAAAATATAAAATAAGCAAACATGAGTACAAATGTACCCAGCAAGACTTACATCAGAACTAACTACGTATGCATCAGTATCAACAAAGGGATGGTGGGGTTTGACTATAGCAAGCCATCTTTGACTCGATGGCTATCCTGAACTACGACTGCAAGCGACTTTCTGAGGTAGCACACACGAGTCCACATATTCACCATATCAATACACCACTATGGACCCGCTCCCGTCTCCCTACGAGAACGCCATCCATAGCACTCACTATTATCTTGCGTATTTTAGAGTATCCACTTTCACTTGTCTATGAACTGTATAGGCAACCCAGAGGTCCTTTATCGTGGACGCGGCTATTCGAATAGATGATGTTAACCCTGCAGGGGTGTACTTCTTCGCACACTATCTCACCACTTATCGCCGTTTACACGACATGTACTCGGCAACCTTCAAGCGGAAGCCCAGCGGGGGTGTCGGCCACGGCCTACCTAAACACTCAAGTCTCTACTCCAGGTTTATCGCCTATTCAGGTTCCATCCGTAGGGAGTCCGGCCAAGGTTTCCACATACGGCCCCGAACGATGTGTGCATGGTTTCCGAGACACCAAACAGGCGCTCGGTACACCATGCCATGTGCCTACCGCATCAGAGCCCACCCCTCGGGTCAGCGCTGCGCATGGCCTCTAGCATACTACAAACACCACAAACTACTTGCAACTCCAGGACAGAGGAAAAGGGTGGTTAAGAAGCCGAGAGGGTCCATTGGTTTCGGGCCCAACGAGTGGTAGTAATTGTTCATGGATCACAAACACATCACTCTGTTCCTGAGGACGGCTTCAATGAGACAACCCACCATCTACTCCTACATGGCCTCTCACCGCTACCTTTACCAAATCGTGTTCACCACTTAGCTCACACACAGTAGGACATGTTCAACACCATTCCAATTCATCACCGATGAATCAGACCTGACTCAACTCTAAGCAGTAGCAAGCATGACAAACAAGCATGAATGAGTAGGCACATCAAGGCTCAAACAACTCCTACTCATGCTAGTGGGTTTCATCTATTTACTGTGGCAATGACAGGTCATGCATAGGAAAAGGGGGTTCAACTACCGAAGCAAGTAACAAACGAATCGTTGTTGTCCTAATGCAGTAAAAGAGAGCAGGAGCGAGATAGTGGGATTGTATTGAAATGAACAAGGGGGTTTTGCCTGCCTGGCACTTCTGAAGATAGTATAGTTCTTCATTGGTGTCATCGAACTCATCGTCGAAACCACGTCTATCAAGAGGGGACAAATACCAGCAAACAAGGAAGAACACAATCAATGCAATGCACAATATGATGCATGATCATGACATGTCAATATGCTGTGATTTGAGCTAATGCAACTAGCAACAGGTTAAATGGAGTTGGTTTGAACCCTAGGTTCAAATTCAAACTCCATATGTGAAGGTTTAAATGCCATTATATGATTTGGCCTAAATAGCAGCTATAATTTGTTCTAACATGCATGAAAATGGGACAGATGGATAGATTGGATTTTTCTGATCATTTTTCATATATAACTTATTTCATTCTGAGTTATGGTTGAATTTCTATGAATTTTAACATTTTCTGGAATTTCTCAATTATTTTAAAGCCAGAAAATGATTACTGCGTCGGCATTGCATTAGGGTGATGTCAACAGATCAACTGGGTCAGTCCAGGTCAAACCCGACCAGTGACACGGTGTTGCCTAGGGTCAATGACAGGTGGGTCCAGTCAACGGCCACGTCAGCAAGGTCAACCTGACACGTGGGCCCAGTGGATTAGTCTAAGTTAAATAGGGAAATAAATCCCGGGGTTAATTAGGGCGTGGGGCCCATATGTCAGTGAGAGAGGGGTTAACTAGCATAGTCATTAGTGACTAATGACGGTGCCACGTCGACTTCGCCGGAGTTCGGCTGGCGAAGACCAAACCGACGGCGGAGCGCTTCAGAAAATCGCTATGGGGCTCTGTTTTGAGCGCGGTTTGCTGCTAAGGCTTGCTGGCGTTCTCGCGCATCTAGTGGTTGCAACAGCAGCAGCAACTAGGATGGCCTAGGTTGGCGGTGGCCGGAGTTCGGGGACAGGCGGGCACGGGGCTGCGATTCACTTGGGGGCCAGCTAGCGGCTGCGTTGTCCTCCTGGAGGCACCACGAACACGTTTGGGTGCACGGGCGCGGGTGGTTCGCGCTCAGCCCACGGCGGCGATGAGGCACGGCGGCGGCGAGCTTTGTCCGTGGTTGTTAGTGCGGCTACGGCACGCAATCGAGGAGGAGAGGAGAGGGGAAACGACGAGGTGCTCATGGCGGAGTCGAGGCGGAGCTCAGCAGGCTCGGGGAGGCGTCAGGGACGGCATACGGTCGCTGGCAATCTCAGTGCAGAGGCGGCGGGGTCAAGCTTGATGGTGAGGCTCCCATGCTTCCGGTGACGTGTCACTTGGCGACAAGGAGGAGGGCATCGCGGTGGACCTCGGGGACAGCTCAGAGAGGTGGTGGGGTGGTTGTGGCCGCGGTGGTGCTAGTCGGCGGCGACGGCTCCGCTCGGGTGAGCTCAGAGGAGAGAGCCAGGGGAGGGGAGAGAGAGCAGCGAGTGAGGGAGAGAGGACAGGGGCTTCAGGGCGTCTCTGCAGTGTCGCTAGAAGGGGCCGGGGAAGCAGGAGGTGGCCAGGGCAGCATCGGCGCTCGCCACACACCTGTTTGTCCTCCTGGCAGAGGAGGAAGATGACACGGGAGCCCCTGGTGGGCTGGGCTGCCAGCTAGGCTGCCAGTAGGCTACAGTAGCAGGTCGTAGGTGGGTGCAGGTAAGTCCTTCTGCTCTGTTTATATTTTCTGTTTTGCTTTCTTTTCTGCTGTTGTTTATTAATTACTAAAAAATACTAAACCTTTCCTAAAAATACTGAGATAAGTTGTGGGCACTGTTCAAATATTTATCAGCAGCCCTCAACCATTATCAGTATTACTTGGGCAATTAAAATATTTATAGGAATTAAATACCCAAATGCAAATACTTAATGGATTAATTTCAAAAATCCAGAGTGACCTAGATAAATGTGCACCATTTTTGGCAGAGGTTCTAGACCAATTCAAAAATGATGAACTTTTCTGAAAAGCATTATGGGTTCATTGAAAATATTTATGGTTGACCCTATTGAATTTAATTTGGTGCTAGGGTTTGTCATCCCCATTTCAAAATCATTTGAATTGTAAACATGATGACATGAGAATCAAGCAAAGGCAACAGGGGCTGAGCTAGGGCTGTGACATTAGGATCATTGGGATTCATCTTATTCAAAGCAATGGACTTGTGAAGAATCTCATCTAAGTTTTTCAAGGAATAGTCCAGAAATATTTCCTCAAGAAATCTCCATATAGTATAAGCATAATCAAGAGTTGGCAAGTGACTAACCAAATTTCGAGGCAAACCTCTAGTGATAAGATTGATAGTTCTAAGATTGTGAATCATGCCAAGAGACTCATCAGGGGTAGGATGCAAGGGGTCAACAAGGGGTTCACAAGCAGTAGTAATGTACTTGTTCAAGTGATATTCATGAAAAATTCCAAGCATCTCATTTTTCCACTCACTGTAGAACTCTCCATCAAGCAAAGACACTCTACGTCTAATACTCCCAATCATAGACTCATCCATCTTCCTCCAATGGTGATTAAACCAAATCAATGGAGATCAAAACTCTGATACCAATTGAAAGGATCGAGAAGAGGTGTCTAGAGGGGGATGATTAGACCCTCAACATGTAAAGATATCAGTTTTTAGGTTTTTCAAGTTGAGGTTGGAAATTAGCACAATTTCAAGCGTTCAAAATACAATTCAAGCAAGCATGCAAAGAGTATATGAGCAGCAGAAAGTAAAGCATGCAACTTGTAAGAAAGTAAAGTGATGGTATTGGAGTGTGCAAATGCAATTGGAGACACGGAGATTTTTGGCGTGGTTCTGATAGGTGGTGCTATCGTACATCCACGTTGGTGGAGACTTCAACCCATGAAGGGTAACGGTTGCACGAGTCCACGGAGGGCTCCACCCACGAAGGGTCCACGAAGAATCAACCTTGTCTATCCCACCATGGCCATCGCCCATGAAGGACTTGCCTCACTTGGGTAGATCTTCACAAAGTAGGCGATCTCCTTGCCCTTACAAACTCCTTGTTCAACTCCACAATCTTGACGGAGGCTCCCAAGTGACACCTAACCAATCTAGGAGACACCATTCTCCAAAAAGGTAATAGATGGTGTGTACATGATGAACTCCTTGCTCTTGTGCTTCAAATGATAGTCTCCCCAACACTCAACTCTCTACAGATTTGGCTATGGTGGAAAGATGATTTGAGTGGAAAGCAGCTTGGGGAAAGCTAGCGATCAAGATTCTTGTAGTTGGATTGGAATGTCTTGGTCTCAACACATGAGCAGGTGGTTCTCTCTCATAAAACGAATGTTGGAAGTGTAGGCACGTTCTGATGGCTCTCTCCACGAATGAAGAGTGGGTGGAGGGGTATATATAGCCTCCACACAAAATCTAGTCGCTACACACAGATTCCCATACTCCGTGAGACCAAATGGTGAAACTCAGTCAGACCGATTTGGTTCAAAATGTGAACGTTAGAGTTTTCAATGGGAACAACAAGGCAAACTTGGTGGGACCGATGTGCTAAGGTTAGGGTAAAACCTCAACTCGGTTTGACCGATTACACAAACTCGGTACCGATTTTGGTAATAAACAAACAGAGAATTGGTCAAGCAAACTCGGTGGGACCGACTGCATATTTCGGTGGGACCAAAATTGTTGCAACAGGCAACAGAGAGAGTTTGGAAGCCCATCTCGGTGAGACCAAGATCCCATCGGTGAGACCGAACTGATTAGGGTTTCTGGCAGTGGCTATGTCAAATGAACTCGGTGGCGTCGGATAGATCAAATCGGTGGGGCTGAGTTTGACTTTAGGTTTAGGACATATGTGGAAATGAGAAAGTGGTTGAGGGCTTTGGAGCATATCGCTAAGCACTTTGAGCAAGCAAGCCATTAAGCAACACCTCATCCCCTTTTAATAGTATTGGCTTTCCTATGGACTCAATGTGATTTTGGATCACTAAAATGAAAATGTAGAGTCTTGAGATTTTGCCAATGTCTGTCCTAAGCATCTTGAAGGGGTTCTACATCCTCTTGTCCATGCCACTCCAATGTTGAACTTTTCTGAAATATACTAGATGAAAATATTAGTCCAACAAGAGATATGTTGACATTAATTACCAAAATCTCCCAGCGAGCACTTGTGCTTTCACTTTCGCATTGTAAATTACTTTACACTGGTCAAATCTTGCCTTGGGATTGCAGATAGGTTTGCCAATTAATTTGTCTACTTGACTTGGATTCAGATCACCGTGTAAACTAATTTTTTGACTCGAAAGTTTGAGAGGTTGTTGTGGTCAAATGGTGTGATTAAAATTGATGGAAATTGGGTGGTAGTGGTGTTTTGTCATGGTCGATCACCATGACAAGTGTGAGCTTAAATGGGTGGATGCAAAATGTACTTCCCACACAAGATGGTTCTGTGGATGCAATCTTTGAAAATTGTGGAGGAAGTTGTGGTAGGTGGGTCGGGCTTAAATTTTGTGGACATGCATGATATGGGTGGATGTTGATGTATGCAAAATCTTCATATGGTGAGGCTACAATGCACATGCTTTACATGAGGTATCGACAATATCAGCATGGAAATACCTGGCGATGCTGAGACTCTAGTGTAGAAGGAAACCTAGAAGGCCCCGGAAGTGGCGCTGAAAATGTTATGCTCGAATGTCTAGAGCAAACATACCGTATTAAATGAAAAATAGCTTGTATGTTCAAGAAAATACATCTGAGCAATTCTAATGACATAGAAAACATGGTTTGCTCACCATGACTAAATCAATCCTCTTAGGCTTGATAGTAC
Source organism: Triticum aestivum (assembly GCF_018294505.1). Classification (NCBI taxonomy): domain Eukaryota; kingdom Viridiplantae; phylum Streptophyta; class Magnoliopsida; order Poales; family Poaceae; genus Triticum; species Triticum aestivum. The sequence continues at coordinate 663,945,646 of NC_057804.1, forward strand.
TTGGTAGAACACTTCGATGAACTGGTACAATGAGAAAGAAAGGAGTTGAAATGCCTGAGTGGCATATACGTCAACAATTTGGTTTAGGATCTTACCTTGGTCGACCAAAGATCTTTCATTTTTCCCGATCTTGATTTTACGAATGTCCTACACTCAATGTGAATATTTGATTAACCAAAGAACTTATAAATTACATGATAAGTCCTTGAGGCAGGAAAAGTATTGAAAATATGGAGGTTGGGGTCACCATTGATGTTTCTGCTAAAAATTAAGGAATGAATACATGAAATAAACTTGATAAGATGTTAGTCCTGTCAATTGCTTTGTCATTAATGACCAAAACCTAATAGGTTCGATGATACATTCAACCATCCCGATTATTTACAAAATATGAAAGGCACTAAGGAACTATATATAATTTCAAAAGGCAATAGGTTGAAAACACGAAGCAAGAGACGAGACTGAGTAAAGATTGAACAAATAGTTGTGTCTATCATACAAAAACATTCAATGGAGTATTACAGATAATAGGTTCCACATTAAGCATGAGATGAGACCCAGTACACAACTTGTATCCGCATCATGGAAAAGATTCTCGTTTCACATATGAGTGTTTCTTTTTTGGAAACAAACAAAGCCTGTATGATTCTAATCAAGCTCGATAACCACTCTATCACAATCACCTTCCATCGAGGAGCATGGTACCCATTCACCAGAGCTAAGATAAACAAAGGAGTTCACAGAAGGATGGGCCAAACATATATTGTAGACACTCATGGCGCAACCTCCAATGTCAGTTGGTTTAACCTCCGATGTCAGCTTGATGGTCATTCTTTTCATATTTGGTGCCCAAATGAACATCTGTGTCACTAAATCAATCTCACGATCCCCTCCTCTAAAGTTTTTAATTTCTACTTCTTCAAGATGATTCAAGGAGATAATTTGGTTCCTCCAGTTATTGGGCTCATTGCAAGGACACTTTTTAAGACACTTTGACATCTAGGACATTGAAAACATTACAATACATTAAAAAATGGAATGATCGTAAGATATACATATAAGCACCATGGATAATTACCTCAGACCACCTTGATAGGACAAGCTTAAGCCTTCATGTAGTAGTTTGAATTTGATTCATGCTAAGAAGATGGAACACAAATGCTGCTATAGCATGCCTCTTTGCATGGAGATGTAGCTCCAAGACTGTAAAGTTGGTAACCGGAATTTTCTCTATCTCCCGCGCCAGGTTTAGTTCCATACCCATATTCTTCTGCAAAAGAATAAATTATTTGGCCTTGTGTATATCATAACATTCTTAGAATTGTTTACTAAGAAAATCTAGTAGGTTCAAAGTTGGGGTTGTCTATATGTAAGTTGTTGGAATTTTACACATTCGTATTGTTTTATTAGCCTCTAAATTGTTCCTAAGCTATTATGTTCTTCATCCATAACATGACATGCATAATGATCCAGGATTATTTGTGAGCCTACTACAAATATTTTCGTCTGGAAGGACTAGCATGCACAAAAAGGGCGCTTTAACTATGATAGGAACAGAAAAAAATCCCTAAAAAGGCAAAAGCAAGAAAAAAGATACTTATTATGGCAGATATAATTCATTGTGGTGTATTACAAATATTGAAAATAAAATAAAATTAACTAAAAGAATATGCAAGACCAAAAAAATCTCAAAATCAAGATCATTACCCACAGTACAAAATACTTCTAGTAAGCCATAACATGTCAAAACAAGTATAAAGTACTACAATTTTCACCAAAAAGTATAAAATTTGTTCTAGGTAATTATGTTGACTTGTGCATCACATCAGTTGGATTGCTACAACACACACGCGCGCGCGCACACACACACAGGGAGAGGGAGAGAGAGAGAGATAACTTGGCGACATAACTATGATAGAGAAAGCCACAGAATCAACTGAACAAAGTTATTATGGCAGATATAGTTCATTTAGTAGTATTACCTTTATTGAAAGAAAGAAAAACAAGACCAAGGAAGAAGAAAATTGCCCAAAAAATAAGATTTGCACACAAATTACACGGAACTTGCATACACTTGGTACATATATAACATGTAAGAAGTAGTATAAATAATGCATTATTCATCGTTACAACTGAAGGAGGAAAAAATGTTTCTCCTCAACTAAGATGACTTATGCATCACATCAATTGTATTGCTACTTGTACTCACAAACAAGCAAACATCTAAAATGATCTAATAAACAGAAAAACCAGCTCAACAAAACAAGTAGGAATTAATTGAAACATGTATGCACAAAATTTATTTATGCAAGAATATATTAGGTAGTAGTGTTGCCTAGAAAGGATACAAATAAAAATAAGAAATAATTTAGGTTGAGACTTGATGGACAAAACTAAAACAAAAAAAAGATAAATATTAGAAAATAATGAAATCATGGTTGTACAAAGGATAAATACTAGGAGCAAAATTACCACAAAAGTGCGTGCAACAAGAAAATTTAGTAAAAACAAATTATATGCGTGCATGGTTCACTGGATGAGTTCTTTAGATAATTCAATCACCTTTTTTAGCTGTTGCATTGAATATAAGAACTATTGTGTACCTTGTCCATAACATGAATTTCATAATAAGCTAACCCTATCGGTGAGCCTACTACAAATTTGTTCGACTCAAGTGATTGCCATACACACAAAAATATGAACAATAACTATGATTTAAAAGAAAAAAATCTCTAAAAAGGGGAAAGAAACAAAAAAACTTATTGTTGCATATATAACTCATGGAGTAGTATTACCTTGACTGAAAATAAAATAAAAAGACTGGAAGACTACGGAAGATAAATGCAAAAAAATTCAAGATTTGCACGCACATTACAAGGATCTTGCACTATACCACTCCATGTAAGAACAAGTACAAAGTACTCCAATTTTCCTTTCTATAGCTAAACTACAAAAGTTATTCTCAATCACTACAATGACTCGTCCATTACATCAGTAATATAGCTACTCTTACTCACAAATATGTAGACATCTCAAAAAATCTATTGACCAAGAAAATTATCTGGGATGAGAAAGGAGTTTTCTAAAGTTGGAGAAAAAATGGTTTTTTTGAAATGAATATGCAACATTGGTAGAAATATACTCTATCTAGTGTACCCCAATTCCTTCAGTAATGTAGTAGTGTTTCCCAGAAAGAATAAAAATATAAATTTATGGATAAAACTAAAACATATTTTTTAAGAAAAAAAGATAAAATGGTTCTACACAAGAAAGAATTATAAGAGTAAAGTTACCATGGAAAATATTGTTAGTAAGAAAATTTCTCTAAAATCAAAATTACACTAAATTACGCAAAACTTTCTGCATTCTATATTCAGCTCACTATTACTATAAGATTACACATTGGCATGGATGAAGTAGAGGCAATTATGTTGAACATGAACCATTGAGATACATTAAATATGACTCTCTGAAATGAGGCACAAAGGAACAACAATGTGCTTAGCAAAAGCAATCGTGTATGAGTGTCAAATCATAAGGACCAACCAACATACAAAAAATCAAACTAATGCTAGGAAAACGTGCAACTAAACCTAGCCAACGTGATAACAAAAAAAATATTTACCTACAAAGATATAATTTTTGGATTAGATAAAAATAAGTGTATAACCTATACTCCCTCCGTTCCTTTATATAAGGTGTATTAGATTTTTGATAAAATTTCAGAATGTAAGGTGCATTTTTTTCTATTTTCTCATAATCCCCTTGTTAGCCCTCTAGAAAAATGAAAGTATTTCTCTCTCAATTGTCTGTATCTCTCCTTGTAGAAAAAAATGGAAAATATCTCTCTATCGATTGCATGTATCTCTTACTTTCCTGGACTAGCTGATTTACTTGCCATTAGCCAACAAATTTGCCAAGGGTAATTTTGTCCTAACTTGTCACCATGCCGAAAATAATACACCTTATATAAAGGAATGGAGGGAGTAATATACATGACACAAAATCTAAACATAAATCCAGTTTATGAAAGTTGCACACTACACTATGCACAAAACTTACAATATCCCGTAACATACAAAAACTAATATAAATACTACAACTTTCGAAAGAACAATAACTTTAGTTTAAATTATGTTTTGGACAACATTTTACAAAAATAGTTGCTTCGTGACTATATTTTTGTGTAGGGCATAGCTCTACGTACAAGTCAACAAAAAAAAAAGCAAATTAAGTTGCAGTACTCACTCACTCTTGCACACACATATTAATTCCAAATCTCTACTCTTTAAACAAAACATTAGCTTTCCTTTTCCTACCAGCAAGACACTTCGTCAACCGATTTTACCATCCCATCACGTCCCTCCACCGATCTTTTTTGTTCAGTCGGTTTTTTGTCCCACCACACCGTTGTACACACCTTCCCCGTATGGTAATCAATCACCATAATTTACATGGTCTTCTAAAAAAATTCATCTTAATTTACTTATCAAACTTCATTTTTCAAACTATATATATAAGGTAAATCACTGACAGAATTTAATAAAAATTTATTTACACAACTGAATTAATATGGACAGGTAAATCAAAGCTAACGTCTGAAATATTTATATCTCGTTGCAACACACGGACATTGTCCTATAATTAAAAAATAGGTAAACAAGTAAAAAAATAGGTTAAAAAGAGAGACATACATTAGCAAATATGTGCAAAGATAGGGCATGAACATGAGGGGGATGTGAACATGCATCTTCGCCTTCATTGATGAGCTCCCCATCTTTGTATTTGTAATCATCCTCTATCGTGTCCACCTCCATTTTTTGAAGAAACCACAACCCAAACACATGAACCACGGTTGAATATGCAAACCTCCATGAGACCTTCTGCAACATTGGCGCCGAGACAAACACGCTGAGGTCCAAGCTTGCACAAACATCAAGCTTCAGTTGCTCAAGTAGCGGAGTGGTGATGTTGATGCCCTCACATTGCGTTTCGTGGACAACAAACTCTTGCAGCGACGCAGAGTGCACCGTAACATCATGTGTAGACGTATATGCGCTCATCTTAAGCACACGCAGGCATGGGCATCGGTAGACCATGGTGGCAACATCAAGGACGGTGCAACCCATGAGAGACAACCTCTCAAGTGCCAAGAAAGGGTCATTCGACATTTGTTGTGTGAAACAGACAGACCGCAACGTCATCGTAATCGATGTGGCATTAGGGAAGCATGGCAGGTCGGCACGAAAGCATCTGTCAAAGTCGGTAATGAAGACAAGCTCCCGCGGAGAGAGCCTCGCCGCCGCATGGAGAATGGATGCAAATTGAGCGTCTTCCATATCATAGTTCTCATGACTTTGGCCGAACTCGATGCCAAGGAGAAACACAATAAGGCCGAGCTCCAGAGGAACCTTGAGCGCGACAAGGGCCGCTTCGAGCAAGCTGGGCTCGACCTCACGGTAGGTGACCCTTAGCACCCGCAACCGCGGGCAGCGGTTGAGGAAGGCCGCAAGGTCGACGATGTTGCCGGAGAGAGACAGCCTCTCCAGCGCAGGGAGCTCGGCGTCCGGCAGCTTGACGCGGAGCAAATGGGCGTCCACCTCGATGGAGGTGGTGCGGAGGAAGCGAGGCACGGCGATCTCCACGTGACGGCCCGGCTTAATTATGTAAGACCGCGGGAGGAAGAAGACGACCTCCTTGGGCGAGATCCGCCTGGCGGCGAGCAGCAGCGACTTGGCCTGGGCGTCGTCGCGCTTGGCCGCCTCGCGCAGCGCGCTCCTCGCGAGACGGATGTCGAGGACGGACACGCCCGGATGCGGACGGACGCGGGCGAGTGCCTGCCTGACCACCCCGGCCGGGACGTCGCGGAAGGTGAGCCCGGGGAGGCGCGCCCAGAGGCCACGCCACCGGCGCGCGAGGACGCTGGTGCGCGCGGCGGCGCGGGCGCAGCCCAGCCGCCCGAGGACCTCGAGCAGCATGTCCTCCGGGAGCGCGCTGATACGGTCGCCTCCGTCCGGGACGCCACCGGAGCCTGCTCCTTCCGGCGGCGGCGGCGGCGGCGCCGAGCGCCTGATGCGGCGGCCCGATGGGAACTCCATTCGCGAGGGAAAACTGAAATGAAACCCTAAGCACGCGAACCCGCGTGAATAAAAACGGCAGCCCGTCCGTTACCTGGCGGCCCAGCCCACGAGGCCCATTTTCCAGGCCCACGAAGCAACGATATCTCCCTCCTCTTCTTCGGGTAGGAGGCAGCGGTCGCTCACTCAGTCGCTCTCTCGCCGGCGATGGACGTGGCGGGGGCGCAGGCGCGCGCGCTGCCGCTCCTCCTCGGCCGGACGGCCGCCTTCCTCCGGTGCTCCGTCTCGTTCTCCTGCGGCGGCGCGCGGCGGAGCTGGGCGTCCTCCGCCACGGCGGATTGGGAGGACGGCGGCCAAGACTACGAGCGGGTGGCCATGGACACCCCCGGCGCGTACTGGCTCGTGGACTGGAGCACCGGGAAGAGCGTCATCGTGTGGGGCGGCGTCGATGACGGCGAGGAGCCCGGCGTGCCGTCCTCGACGGTCCTCTCCAGGGTCACCGCCGACCGCTCCGCCCCCAAAGGTTCGGCATCTATTTGGCAATGTCAAATTTGTTAGGAAAATTTTAGCAAAATTGTTCATCGATGAGTTAACTTTAGCCGAAATTTCAAGAAATTTGTAGTGCTTGAGAGTGAAATGTGTTACTTTTCCTTGAAGAAAATGGGACAATTTTTTACACTACAGGTGCAGCAAATGGGGGGAATAATGCAGGTGTCGGGAGCTTCGGAAGACTGAAGGCCCAGAAAGTGCAGGCTTTAGCTAGGAGATCAGCAGTCCGCACAAGCATCGCACGGCGTAGTGAATCTTCTTATGCTGATTCTGATGAAGATGGAAGCAAATCTGGAAGAAGGAAGTTTGTCCCCGACCCAGCACGCCGCGCAAAACAAAATGATGACTCTAGGGATGAGAGGAGCAGGGCCGTGCGTTCTCTGAATTCTGTGCTGAGGCAATACAAAGGCGACGATGATTCAGATCTTTCTAATGAGGAGGCTGCTTTTGGCCCCAAAGTTTGGGGTAAAGTTGCCGATGCTACGTCTTATAGAAGAGAGGATCGGAAGCAGAAGGTCCCTTTGGACAGTGGGTTTTTCAGCCGCAGATCTTTTAAGGAGATTGGCTGCGGCGATGAGATTCTCGGTGCATTGAGAACCTTCGGGTTTCCTCAACCATCACACATTCAGGTAAACGCATTTTTCATTTCTTCTCTTCTGGTTTACTGAGCCGAAAAATATATTCAGTTGTTAGCTTCAGTATCCATGAATGTTGCATATCAATTGGAGTATCCCTGTAAAACCGTCTTAGGCTATGGCATATGGTCCTGTCTTGGAGGGGAGGAGTTGCATTATTGCTGATCAGAGTGGGTCTGGCAAGACATTGGCATATCTCTGCCCTATAGTTCAAAATTTAAGGAAGGAAGAAGCTATTGGGATCCACAAACCATCTCCCAGGAACCCACGCGTCATAATATTGACACCTACTGCTGAACTTTCTTCTCAGGTATACTATACTACTCGCTGAATGTGATGTTGCTGAGGCTTTATGCGGTTCCAGGATCAATTTGAGGAAAATAATAATTATGGAATAACCTGTTGAGTCATTTCTCTAAATGCAGGTCCTTCAGAATTGCCGTTCAATATCGAAATCTGGGGTTCCCTTCAGGTCAATGGTTGCGACCGGTGGATTTCGACAGAAGACCAACTGGAAAGCCTTGATCAAGAGCTAGATGTACTTATAGCAACGCCTGGCCGTTTCTTGTATCTGCTTTAGGAAGGCTTTGTGCAGCTAAATAACCTCAGATGGTATGGCTGCTCCTTTTTCCAGTCATTTTTTTAGTTGGACAGAGGGATAAATAAGTGGATGCACTAGATAACCTAAGACATAAGTTAACATGTTGATCCCCCTAATTGCAGTGCCGTGTTCGATGAAGTGGATATTTTATTTAGTGAAGAAGGCTTTGAACAAGTGCTTCATCAGTTGATTACTGTCGCACCAGTGACCACACAATATCTTTTTGTCACTGCAACTCTTCCTCTTGATATATATAACAAGGTTGTTGAAACCTTTCCCGACTGTGAGGTGATCATGGGACCTAGTGTCCACCGGACAAGCGCGCGTCTTCAAGAGGTGGGTCATTCTTAATTTCTGTAATTTCCGTAACCTTTTACTATGTTGCATATACGTACTGTCTGAAAACGCTTCTAGGAAATACTCCTGAAGTGACATATCTATCGTTTACAAATTTGGAACTTCTTGCATACGATAAAAATGACTCAGATATGTAATTGCATAAAACAATGGCATTGGCATCATCATGTGCTATTCTCTCCGAGAGTGATTACATTTTACAATTGTACTGTTACACTACAGATTCTTGTGGACTGCAGTGGAAATGAACAATGATGAAAAGAATCCGGAAACAGCCTTTTCCAACAAGAGGACAGCACTTCTAAAGATTATTGAGGAATCTCCGGTTCGTAAAACAATCATTTTCTGCAATAAGGTGCTAGTTCCTCTCCCTTGTATCTCTGTATATTATCATACATCAATACCAAACATACTTCCTTAAAAGTACATAACAGAAAATACCAGTGTCTGACAACTAGCCGGATTCTTTCTGTTCCCAGATTGAGACATGTAGAAAGGTTGAAAATGTGCTGACACGGCTGGACAGGAAAGCGTCACAGATCAAGGTTCTACCGTTCCATGCTGCATTGGACCAGGCGAAACGCATCGCAAACATGAAGGAGTTCCTGAAGAAACAGACTACCGACTCGATGTTCCTCGTGTGCACAGACAGGTGTGGATCAACTGAACAACATTTCTACTTTACTACTAGTTTCTACTAGTTTTGAGGCCATTGCTTTCACTGAACGGCAGGACTGAATGTGTGTCATTTATGTGATGGTGGCAGAGCTTCGCGAGGGATCGACTTCACAAACGTGAACCACGTGGTGCTCTTCGACTACCCCTGTGACCCGAGCGAGTACGTGCGCAGGGTCGGCAGGACAGCCCGCGGCGCATCGGGTGACGGCAAGGCTTTCGTGTTCGCGGTGGGGAAGCAGGTGTCCCTGGCCAGGAGGGTGATGGAGAGGAACCTCAAGGGGCACCCGCTACACGACGTCCCGTGCTTCCAGTTCTAGAATTGGGGCTGATGATGCTTCTCTCCCCCACACACAGCTCTAGCTAGTATTTGCAGTAGTATATGATGATGTATATGCACTACTGTCACATCTAGGAAGGATATGTATGCTACTAGTGTTCTGCTGATCATGCCTGTGTGCTGCTGATCATACATTTATTTAGGTTAAAAAATGTGTAGTACAATGAGAAGCGCAAAGGTGTTTTATAACATTCAAAATAAGTGCAAGGCACTCATGTTCAGGTGATTCAGTGGTGGCAACTCAACTAGTGGTGGCAGGCAGATTCATAAGAGCATGCAGTATAAGCTGGACTTCACTTGTTAATGCTGCTGTGCTCATCAGTTCAGAAAGGTGTAGACAGCATAAGAAGAAAGATGTGGTGGAAGAGGTAGCTGATGTAAGCAGATGAGATGAGAGCACGGAACGATAATTCAACCCGGAGCACAGGCTCAGATGAGCCTGTGAACAGTACCTTGATTTAGATTAGAAATAAAGTTCAAACAATTCTAATTTTTTTTTGTGGTGCAAGATGCTCTTGTGCGCGAACTCCGTGCAAAATTTTATGAAGTTTAGACATTCGAGGAGCTCGTGGCAAAAAAGACAAAATCAAGCATGAACAGTGCGATTTTCAAAAGTTTCTCAGACTTCCGAATTTTGTCTTTCGTTTGCCACGAGCTCCACGGAGTTCACGCACACGAGCATCTTGCACCACATAAAAAAATTGGAATATTTTAAACCTTTTATCTATTTTAAATCGCGGTACTGTTCATGCCCGGGATCATTTGAGCCAGGGCACCAAATCGCCGCTCTCGCACGGGTAGTTGAACTCTGCTGACTGACTACTGGCGGATGTGGAAGAGCTGCAGCTGGGCGCTGTGGAGGATGGCGTGGGTCCGCTCGTTGGCGGCGTCGCGGGCGCCCAGCTCCCGGGTCTCCTCCTCCCACTTGTTCACCCTCTCCCTGTGGATGCCCTCACATTGCGGTTCGTGGACAACAAGCTCCAACTCTTGCAGCGACGCAGATTGCACCGTAACATCATGTGTAGACGTATCTGCGCTCATCTTAAGCACACGCAGGCATGGGCATCGGTAGACCATGGTGGCAACATCAAGGACGGTGCAACCCATGAGAGACAACCTCTCAAGTGCCAAGAAAGGGTCATTCGACATTTGTTGTGTGAAACAGACAGACCGCAACGTCATCGTAATCGATGTGGCATTAGGGAAGCATGGCAGGTCGGCACGAAAGCATCTGTCAAAGTCGGTAATGAAGACAAGCTCCCGCGGAGAGAGCCTCGCC
>NC_057804.1:663957548-663963317 GCF_018294505.1 Triticum aestivum
CGGCGGCGGCGGCGGCGCCGAGCGCCTGATGCGGCGGCCCGATGGGAACTCCATTCGCGAGGGAAAACTGAAATGAAACCCTAAGCACGCGACCCCGCGTGAATAAAAACGGCAGCCCGTCCGTTACCTGGCGGCCCAGCCCACGAGGCCCATTTTCCAGGCCCACGAAGCAACGATATCTCCCTCCTCTTCTTCGGATAGGAGGCAGCGGTCGCTCACTCAGTCGCTCTCTCGCCGGCGATGGACGTGGCGGGGGCGCAGGCGCGCGCGCTGCCGCTCCTCCTCGGCCGGACGGCCGCCTTCCTCCGGTGCTCCGTCTCGTTCTCCTGCGGCGGCGCGCGGCGGAGCTGGGCGTCCTCCGCCACGGCGGATGGGGAGGACGGCGGCCAAGACTACGAGCGGGTGGCCATGGACACCCCCGGCGCGTACTGGCTCGTGGACTGGAGCACCGGGAAGAGCGTCATCGTGTGGGGCGGCGTCGATGACGGCGAGGAGCCCGGCGTGCCGTCCTCGGCGGTCCTCTCCAGGGTCACCGCCGACCGCTCCGCCCCCAAAGGTTCGACATCTATTTGGCAATGTCAAATTTGTTAGGAAAATTTTAGCAAAATTGTTCATCGATGAGTTAACTTTAGCCGAAATTTCAAGAAATTTGTAGTGCTTGAGAGTGAAATGTGTTACTTTTCCTTGAAGAAAATGGGACAATTTTTTACACTACAGGTGCAGCAAATGGGGGGAATAATGCAGGTGTCGGGAGCTTCGGAAGACTGAAGGCCCAGAAAGTGCAGGCTTTAGCTAGGAGATCAGCAGTCCGCACAAGCATCGCACGGCGTAGTGAATCTTCTTATGCTGATTCTGATGAAGATGGAAGCAAATCTGGAAGAAGGAAGTTTGTCCCCGACCCAGCATGCCGCGCAAAACAAAATGATGACTCTAGGGATGAGAGGAGCAGGGCCGTGCGTTCTCTGAATTCTGTGCTGAGGCAATACAAAGGCGACGATGATTCAGATCTTTCTGATGAGGAGGCTGCTTTTGGCCCCAAAGTTTGGGGTAAAGTTGCCGATGCTACGTCTTATAGAAGAGAGGATCGGAAGCAGAAGGTCCCTTTGGACAGTGGGTTTTTCAGCCGCAGATCTTTTAAGGAGATTGGCTGCGGCGATGAGATTCTCGGTGCATTGAGAACCTTCGGGTTTCCTCAACCATCACACATTCAGGTAAACGCATTTTTCATTTCTTCTCTTTTGGTTTACTGAGCCGAAAAATATATTCAGTTGTTAGCTTCAGTATCCATGAATGTTGCATATCAATTGGAGTATCCCTGTAAAACCGTCTTAGGCTATGGCATATGGTCCTGTCTTGGAGGGGAGGAGTTGCATTATTGCTGATCAGAGTGGGTCTGGCAAGACATTGGCATATCTCTGCCCTATAGTTCAAAATTTAAGGAAGGAAGAAGCTATCGGGATCCACAAACCATCTCCCAGGAACCCACGCGTCATAATATTGACACCTACTGCTGAACTTTCTTCTCAGGTATACTATACTACTCGCTGAATGTGATGTTGCTGAGGCTTTATGCGGTTCCAGGATCAATTTGAGGAAAATAATAATTATGTAATAACCTGTTGAGTCATTTCTCTAAATGCAGGTCCTTCAGAATTGCCGTTCAATATCGAAATCTGGGGTTCCCTTCAGGTCAATGGTTGCGACCGGTGGATTTCGACAGAAGACCAACTGGAAAGCCTTGATCAAGAGCTAGATGTACTTATAGCAACGCCTGGCCGTTTCTTGTATCTGCTTTAGGAAGGCTTTGTGCAGCTAAATAACCTCAGATGGTATGGCTGCTCCTTTTTCCAGTCATTTTTTTAGTTGGACAGAGGGATAAATAAGTGGATGCACTAGATAACCTAAGACATAAGTTAACATGTTGATCCCCCTAATTGCAGTGCCGTGTTCGATGAAGTGGATATTTTATTTAGTGAAGAAGGCTTTGAACAAGTGCTTCATCAGTTGATTACTGTCGCACCAGTGACCACACAATATCTTTTTGTCACTGCAACTCTTCCTCTTGATATATATAACAAGGTTGTTGAAACCTTTCCCGACTGTGAGGTGATCATGGGACCTAGTGTCCACCGGACAAGCGCGCGTCTTGAAGAGGTGGGTCATTCTTAATTTCTGTAATTTCCGTAACCTTTTACTATGTTGCATATACGTACTGTCTGAAAACGCTTCTAGGAAATACTCCTGAAGTGACATATCTATCGTTTACAAATTTGGAACTTCTTGCATACGATAAAAATGACTCAGATATGTAATTGCATAAAACAATGGCATTGGCATCATCATGTGCTATTCTCTCCGAGAGTGATTACATTTTACAATTGTACTGTTACACTACAGATTCTTGTGGACTGCAGTGGAAATGACAATGATGAAAAGAATCCGGAAACAGCCTTTTCCAACAAGAGGACAGCACTTCTAAAGATTATTGAGGAATCTCCGGTTCGTAAAACAATCATTTTCTGCAATAAGGTGCTAGTTCCTCTCCCTTGTATCTCTGTATATTATCATACATCAATACCAAACATACTTCCTTAAAAGTACATAACAGAAAATACCAGTGTCTGACAACTAGCCGGATTCTTTCTGTTCCCAGATTGAGACATGTAGAAAGGTTGAAAATGTGCTGACACGGCTGGACAGGAAAGCGTCACAGATCAAGGTTCTACCGTTCCATGCTGCATTGGACCAGGCGAAACGCATCGCAAACATGAAGGAGTTCCTGAAGAAACAGACTACCGACTCGATGTTCCTCGTGTGCACAGACAGGTGTGGATCAACTGAACAACATTTCTACTTTACTACTAGTTTCTACTAGTTTTGAGGCCATTGCTTTCACTGAACGGCAGGACTGAATGTGTGTCATTTATGTGATGGTGGCAGAGCTTCGCGAGGGATCGACTTCACAAACGTGAACCACGTGGTGCTCTTCGACTACCCCTGTGACCCGAGCGAGTACGTGCGCAGGGTCGGCAGGACAGCCCGCGGCGCATCGGGTGACGGCAAGGCTTTCGTGTTCGCGGTGGGGAAGCAGGTGTCCCTGGCCAGGAGGGTGATGGAGAGGAACCTCAAGGGGCACCCGCTACACGACGTCCCGTGCTTCCAGTTCTAGAATTGGGGCTGATGATGCTTCTCTCCCCCACACACAGCTCTAGCTAGTATTTGCAGTAGTATATGATGATGTATATGCACTACTGTCACATCTAGGAAGGATATGTATGCTACTAGTGTTCTGCTGATCATGCCTGTGTGCTGCTGATCATACATTTATTTAGGTTAAAAAATGTGTAGTACAATGAGAAGCGCAAAGGTGTTTTATAACATTCAAAATAAGTGCAAGGCACTCATGTTCAGGTGATTCAGTGGTGGCAACTCAACTAGTGGTGGCAGGCAGATTCATAAGAGCATGCAGTATAAGCTGGACTTCACTTGTTAATGCTGCTGTGCTCATCAGTTCAGAAAGGTGTAGACAGCATAAGAAGAAAGATGTGGTGGAAGAGGTAGCTGATGTAAGCAGATGAGATGAGAGCACGGAACGATAATTCAACCCGGAGCACAGGCTCAGATGAGCCTGTGAACAGTACCTTGATTTAGATTAGAAATAAAGTTCAAACAATTCTAATTTTTTTTTGTGGTGCAAGATGCTCTTGTGCGCGAACTCCGTGCAAAATTTTATGAAGTTTAGACATTCGAGGAGCTCGTGGCAAAAAAGACAAAATCAAGCATGAACAGTGCGATTTTCAAAAGTTTCTCAGACTTCCGAATTTTGTCTTTTGTTTGCCACGAGCTCCACGGAGTTCACGCACACGAGCATCTTGCACCACATAAAAAAATTGGAATATTTTAAACCTTTTATCTATTTTAAATCGCGGTACTGTTCATGCCCGGGATCATTTGAGCCAGGGCACCAAATCGCCGCTCTCGCACGGGTAGTTGAACTCTGCTGACTGACTACTGGCGGATGTGGAAGAGCTGCAGCTGGGCGCTGTGGAGGATGGCGTGGGTCCGCTCGTTGGCGGCGTCGCGGGCGCCCAGCTCCCGGGTCTCCTCCTCCCACTTGTTCACCCTCTCCCTGTGGATGCCCTCACATTGCGGTTCGTGGACAACAAGCTCCAACTCTTGCAGCGACGCAGATTGCACCGTAACATCATGTGTAGACGTATCTGCGCTCATCTTAAGCACACGCAGGCATGGGCATCGGTAGACCATGGTGGCAACATCAAGGACGGTGCAACCCATGAGAGACAACCTCTCAAGTGCCAAGAAAGGGTCATTCGACATTTGTTGTGTGAAACAGACAGACCGCAACGTCATCGTAATCGATGTGGCATTAGGGAAGCATGGCAGGTCGGCACGAAAGCATCTGTCAAAGTCGGTAATGAAGACAAGCTCCCGCGGAGAGAGCCTCGCCGCCGCATGGAGAATGGATGCAAATTGAGCGTCTTCCATATCATAGTTCTCATGACTTTGGCCGAACTCGATGCCAAGGAGAAACACAATAAGGCCGAGCTCCAGAGGAACCTTGAGCGCGACAAGGGCCGCTTCGAGCAAGCTGGGCTCGACCTCACGGTAGGTGACCCTTAGCACCCGCAACCGCGGGCAGCGGTTGAGGAAGGCCGCAAGGTCGACGATGTTGCCGGAGAGAGACAGCCTCTCCAGCGCAGGGAGCTCGGCGTCCGGCAGCTTGACGCGGAGCAAATGGGCGTCCACCTCGATGGAGGTGGTGCGGAGGAAGCGAGGCACGGCGATCTCCACGTGACGGCCCGGCTTAATTATGTAAGACCGCGGGAGGAAGAAGACGACCTCCTTGGGCGAGATCCGCCTGGCGGCGAGCAGCAGCGACTTGGCCTGGGCGTCGTTGCGCTTGGCCGCCTCGCGCAGCGCGCTCCTCGCGAGACGGATGTCGAGGACGGACACGCCCGGATGCGGACGGACGCGGGCGAGCGCCTGCCTGACCACCCCGGCCGGGACGTCGCGGAAGGTGAGCCCGGGGAGGCGCGCCCAGAGGCCGCGCCACCGGCGCGCGAGGACGCTGGTGCGCGCGGCGGCGCGGGCGCAGCCCAGCCGCCCGAGGATCTCGAGCAGCATGTCCTCCGGGAGCGCGCTGATGCGGTCGCCTCCGTCCGGGACGCCACCGGAGCCTGCTCCTTCCGGCGGCGGCGGCGGCGCCGAGCGCCTGATGCGGCGGCCCGATGGGAACTCCATTCGCGAGGGAAAACTGAAATGAAACCCTAAGCACGCGACCCCGCGTGAATAAAAACGGCAGCCCGTCCGTTACCTGGCGGCCCAGCCCACGAGGCCCATTTTCCAGGCCCACGAAGCAACGATATCTCCCTCCTCTTCTTCGGATAGGAGGCAGCGGTCGCTCACTCAGTCGCTCTCTCGCCGGCGATGGACGTGGCGGGGGCGCAGGCGCGCGCGCTGCCGCTCCTCCTCGGCCGGACGGCCGCCTTCCTCCGGTGCTCCGTCTCGTTCTCCTGCGGCGGCGCGCGGCGGAGCTGGGCGTCCTCCGCCACGGCGGATGGGGAGGACGGCGGCCAAGACTACGAGCGGGTGGCCATGGACACCCCCGGCGCGTACTGGCTCGTGGACTGGAGCACCGGGAAGAGCGTCATCGTGTGGGGCGGCGTCGATGACGGCGAGGAGCCCGGCGTGCCGTCCTCGGCGGTCCTCTCCAGGGTCACCGCCGACCGCTCCGCCCCCAAAGGTTCG
>NC_057804.1:663972161-663974315 GCF_018294505.1 Triticum aestivum
GCGTGCCGTCCTCGACGGTCCTCTCCAGGGTCACCGCCGACCGCTCCGCCCCCAAAGGTTCGGCATCTATTTGGCAATGTCAAATTTGTTAGGAAAATTTTAGCAAAATTGTTCATCGATGAGTTAACTTTAGCCGAAATTTCAAGAAATTTGTAGTGCTTGAGAGTGAAATGTGTTACTTTTCCTTGAAGAAAATGGGACAATTTTTTACACTACAGGTGCAGCAAATGGGGGGAATAATGCAGGTGTCGGGAGCTTCGGAAGACTGAAGGCCCAGAAAGTGCAGGCTTTAGCTAGGAGATCAGCAGTCCGCACAAGCATCGCACGGCGTAGTGAATCTTCTTATGCTGATTCTGATGAAGATGGAAGCAAATCTGGAAGAAGGAAGTTTGTCCCCGACCCAGCACGCCGCGCAAAACAAAATGATGACTCTAGGGATGAGAGGAGCAGGGCCGTGCGTTCTCTGAATTCTGTGCTGAGGCAATACAAAGGCGACGATGATTCAGATCTTTCTGATGAGGAGGCTGCTTTTGGCCCCAAAGTTTGGGGTAAAGTTGCCGATGCTACGTCTTATAGAAGAGAGGATCGGAAGCAGAAGGTCCCTTTGGACAGTGGGTTTTTCAGCCGCAGATCTTTTAAGGAGATTGGCTGCGGCGATGAGATTCTCGGTGCATTGAGAACCTTCGGGTTTCCTCAACCATCACACATTCAGGTAAACGCATTTTTCATTTCTTCTCTTTTGGTTTACTGAGCCGAAAAATATATTCGGTTGTTAGCTTCAGTATCCATGAATGTTGCATATCAATTGGAGTATCCCTGTAAAACCGTCTTAGGCTATGGCATATGGTCCTGTCTTGGAGGGGAGGAGTTGCATTATTGCTGATCAGAGTGGGTCTGGCAAGACATTGGCATATCTCTGCCCTATAGTTCAAAATTTAAGGAAGGAAGAAGCTATCGGGATCCACAAACCATCTCCCAGGAACCCACGCGTCATAATATTGACACCTACTGCTGAACTTTCTTCTCAGGTATACTATACTACTCGCTGAATGTGATGTTGCTGAGGCTTTATGCGGTTCCAGGATCAATTTGAGGAAAATAATAATTATGGAATAACCTGTTGAGTCATTTCTCTAAATGCAGGTCCTTCAGAATTGCCGTTCAATATCGAAATCTGGGGTTCCCTTCAGGTCAATGGTTGCGACCGGTGGATTTCGACAGAAGACCAACTGGAAAGCCTTGATCAAGAGCTAGATGTACTTATAGCAACGCCTGGCCGTTTCTTGTATCTGCTTTAGGAAGGCTTTGTGCAGCTAAATAACCTCAGATGGTATGGCTGCTCCTTTTTCCAGTCATTTTTTTAGTTGGACAGAGGGATAAATAAGTGGATGCACTAGATAACCTAAGACATAAGTTAACATGTTGATCCCCCTAATTGCAGTGCCGTGTTCGATGAAGTGGATATTTTATTTAGTGAAGAAGGCTTTGAACAAGTGCTTCATCAGTTGATTACTGTCGCACCAGTGACCACACAATATCTTTTTGTCACTGCAACTCTTCCTCTTGATATATATAACAAGGTTGTTGAAACCTTTCCCGACTGTGAGGTGATCATGGGACCTAGTGTCCACCGGACAAGCGCGCGTCTTCAAGAGGTGGGTCATTCTTAATTTCTGTAATTTCCGTAACCTTTTACTATGTTGCATATACGTACTGTCTGAAAACGCTTCTAGGAAATACTCCTGAAGTGACATATCTATCGTTTACAAATTTGGAACTTCTTGCATACGATAAAAATGACTCAGATATGTAATTGCATAAAACAATGGCATTGGCATCATCATGTGCTATTCTCTCCGAGAGTGATTACATTTTACAATTGTACTGTTACACTACAGATTCTTGTGGACTGCAGTGGAAATGAACAATGATGAAAAGAATCCGGAAACAGCCTTTTCCAACAAGAGGACAGCACTTCTAAAGATTATTGAGGAATCTCCGGTTCGTAAAACAATCATTTTCTGCAATAAGGTGCTAGTTCCTCTCCCTTGTATCTCTGTATATTATCATACATCAATACCAAACATACTTCCTTAAAAGTACATAACAGAAAATACCAGTGTCTGACAACTAGCCGGATTCTTTCTGTTCCCA
>NC_057804.1:663974325-663977323 GCF_018294505.1 Triticum aestivum
CGGCGGCGGCGGCGGCGCCGAGCGCCTGATGCGGCGGCCCGATGGGAACTCCATTCGCGAGGGAAAACTGAAATGAAACCCTAAGCACGCGACCCCGCGTGAATAAAAACGGCAGCCCGTCCGTTACCTGGCGGCCCAGCCCACGAGGCCCATTTTCCAGGCCCACGAAGCAACGATATCTCCCTCCTCTTCTTCGGATAGGAGGCAGCGGTCGCTCACTCAGTCGCTCTCTCGCCGGCGATGGACGTGGCGGGGGCGCAGGCGCGCGCGCTGCCGCTCCTCCTCGGCCGGACGGCCGCCTTCCTCCGGTGCTCCGTCTCGTTCTCCTGCGGCGGCGCGCGGCGGAGCTGGGCGTCCTCCGCCACGGCGGATGGGGAGGACGGCGGCCAAGACTACGAGCGGGTGGCCATGGACACCCCCGGCGCGTACTGGCTCGTGGACTGGAGCACCGGGAAGAGCGTCATCGTGTGGGGCGGCGTCGATGACGGCGAGGAGCCCGGCGTGCCGTCCTCGGCGGTCCTCTCCAGGGTCACCGCCGACCGCTCCGCCCCCAAAGGTTCGGCATCTATTTGGCAATGTCAAATTTGTTAGGAAAATTTTAGCAAAATTGTTCATCGATGAGTTAACTTTAGCCGAAATTTCAAGAAATTTGTAGTGCTTGAGAGTGAAATGTGTTACTTTTCCTTGAAGAAAATGGGACAATTTTTTACACTACAGGTGCAGCAAATGGGGGGAATAATGCAGGTGTCGGGAGCTTCGGAAGACTGAAGGCCCGGAAAGTGCAGGCTTTAGCTAGGAGATCAGCAGTCCGCACAAGCATCGCACGGCGTAGTGAATCTTCTTATGCTGATTCTGATGAAGATGGAAGCAAATCTGGAAGAAGGAAGTTTGTCCCCGACCCAGCACGCCGCGCAAAACAAAATGATGACTCTAGGGATGAGAGGAGCAGGGCCGTGCGTTCTCTGAATTCTGTGCTGAGGCAATACAAAGGCGACGATGATTCAGATCTTTCTGATGAGGAGGCTGCTTTTGGCCCCAAAGTTTGGGGTAAAGTTGCCGATGCTACATCTTATAGAAGAGAGGATCGGAAGCAGAAGGTCCCTTTGGACAGTGGGTTTTTCAGCCGCAGATCTTTTAAGGAGATTGGCTGCGGCGATGAGATTCTCGGTGCATTGAGAACCTTCGGGTTTCCTCAACCATCACACATTCAGGTAAACGCATTTTTCATTTCTTCTCTTTTGGTTTACTGAGCCGAAAAATATATTCAGTTGTTAGCTTCAGTATCCATGAATGTTGCATATCAATTGGAGTATCCCTGTAAAACCGTCTTAGGCTATGGCATATGGTCCTGTCTTGGAGGGGAGGAGTTGCATTATTGCTGATCAGAGTGGGTCTGGCAAGACATTGGCATATCTCTGCCCTATAGTTCAAAATTTAAGGAAGGAAGAAGCTATCGGGATCCACAAACCATCTCCCAGGAACCCACGCGTCATAATATTGACACCTACTGCTGAACTTTCTTCTCAGGTATACTATACTACTCGCTGAATGTGATGTTGCTGAGGCTTTATGCGGTTCCAGGATCAATTTGAGGAAAATAATAATTATGTAATAACCTGTTGAGTCATTTCTCTAAATGCAGGTCCTTCAGAATTGCCGTTCAATATCGAAATCTGGGGTTCCCTTCAGGTCAATGGTTGCGACCGGTGGATTTCGACAGAAGACCAACTGGAAAGCCTTGATCAAGAGCTAGATGTACTTATAGCAACGCCTGGCCGTTTCTTGTATCTGCTTTAGGAAGGCTTTGTGCAGCTAAATAACCTCAGATGGTATGGCTGCTCCTTTTTCCAGTCATTTTTTTAGTTGGACAGAGGGATAAATAAGTGGATGCACTAGATAACCTAAGACATAAGTTAACATGTTGATCCCCCTAATTGCAGTGCCGTGTTCGATGAAGTGGATATTTTATTTAGTGAAGAAGGCTTTGAACAAGTGCTTCATCAGTTGATTACTGTCGCACCAGTGACCACACAATATCTTTTTGTCACTGCAACTCTTCCTCTTGATATATATAACAAGGTTGTTGAAACCTTTCCCGACTGTGAGGTGATCATGGGACCTAGTGTCCACCGGACAAGCGCGCGTCTTGAAGAGGTGGGTCATTCTTAATTTCTGTAATTTCCGTAACCTTTTACTATGTTGCATATACGTACTGTCTGAAAACGCTTCTAGGAAATACTCCTGAAGTGACATATCTATCGTTTACAAATTTGGAACTTCTTGCATACGATAAAAATGACTCAGATATGTAATTGCATAAAACAATGGCATTGGCATCATCATGTGCTATTCTCTCCGAGAGTGATTACATTTTACAATTGTACTGTTACACTACAGATTCTTGTGGACTGCAGTGGAAATGACAATGATGAAAAGAATCCGGAAACAGCCTTTTCCAACAAGAGGACAGCACTTCTAAAGATTATTGAGGAATCTCCGGTTCGTAAAACAATCATTTTCTGCAATAAGGTGCTAGTTCCTCTCCCTTGTATCTCTGTATATTATCATACATCAATACCAAACATACTTCCTTAAAAGTACATAACAGAAAATACCAGTGTCTGACAACTAGCCGGATTCTTTCTGTTCCCAGATTGAGACATGTAGAAAGGTTGAAAATGTGCTGACACGGCTGGACAGGAAAGCGTCACAGATCAAGGTTCTACCGTTCCATGCTGCATTGGACCAGGCGAAACGCATCGCAAACATGAAGGAGTTCCTGAAGAAACAGACTACCGACTCGATGTTCCTCGTGTGCACAGACAGGTGTGGATCAACTGAACAACATTTCTACTTTACTACTAGTTTCTACTAGTTTTGAGGCCATTGCTTTCACTGAACGGCAGGACTGAATGTGTGTCATTTATGTGATGGTGGCAGAGCTTCGCGAGGGATCGACTTCACAAACGTGAACCACGTGGTGCTCTTCGACTACCCC
>NC_057804.1:663978529-664008091 GCF_018294505.1 Triticum aestivum
TGCTCCTTCCGGCGGCGGCGGCGGCGGCGCCGAGCGCCTGATGCGGCGGCCCGATGGGAACTCCATTCGCGAGGGAAAACTGAAATGAAACCCTAAGCACGCGACCCCGCGTGAATAAAAACGGCAGCCCGTCCGTTACCTGGCGGCCCAGCCCACGAGGCCCATTTTCCAGGCCCACGAAGCAACGATATCTCCCTCCTCTTCTTCGGGTAGGAGGCAGCGGTCGCTCACTCAGTCGCTCTCTCGCCGGCGATGGACGTGGCGGGGGCGCAGGCGCGCGCGCTGCCGCTCCTCCTCGGCCGGACGGCCGCCTTCCTCCGGTGCTCCGTCTCGTTCTCCTGCGGCGGCGCGCGGCGGAGCTGGGCGTCCTCCGCCACGGCGGATTGGGAGGACGGCGGCCAAGACTACGAGCGGGTGGCCATGGACACCCCCGGCGCGTACTGGCTCGTGGACTGGAGCACCAGGAAGAGCGTCATCGTGTGGGGCGGCGTCGATGACGGCGAGGAGCCTGGCGTGCCGTCCTCGACGGTCCTCTCCAGGGTCACCGCCGACCGCTCCGCCCCCAAAGGTTCGGCATCTATTTGGCAATGTCAAATTTGTTAGGAAAATTTTAGCAAAATTGTTCATCGATGAGTTAACTTTAGCCGAAATTTCAAGAAATTTGTAGTGCTTGAGAGTGAAATGTGTTACTTTTCCTTGAAGAAAATGGGACAATTTTTTACACTACAGGTGCAGCAAATGGGGGGAATAATGCAGGTGTCGGGAGCTTCGGAAGACTGAAGGCCCAGAAAGTGCAGGCTTTAGCTAGGAGATCAGCAGTCCGCACAAGCATCGCACGGCGTAGTGAATCTTCTTATGCTGATTCTGATGAAGATGGAAGCAAATCTGGAAGAAGGAAGTTTGTCCCCGACCCAGCACGCCGCGCAAAACAAAATGATGACTCTAGGGATGAGAGGAGCAGGGCCGTGCGTTCTCTGAATTCTGTGCTGAGGCAATACAAAGGCGACGATGATTCAGATCTTTCTGATGAGGAGGCTGCTTTTGGCCCCAAAGTTTGGGGTAAAGTTGCCGATGCTACGTCTTATAGAAGAGAGGATCGGAAGCAGAAGGTCCCTTTGGACAGTGGGTTTTTCAGCCGCAGATCTTTTAAGGAGATTGGCTGCGGCGATGAGATTCTCGGTGCATTGAGAACCTTCGGGTTTCCTCAACCATCACACATTCAGGTAAACGCATTTTTCATTTCTTCTCTTTTGGTTTACTGAGCCGAAAAATATATTCAGTTGTTAGCTTCAGTATCCATGAATGTTGCATATCAATTGGAGTATCCCTGTAAAACCGTCTTAGGCTATGGCATATGGTCCTGTCTTGGAGGGGAGGAGTTGCATTATTGCTGATCAGAGTGGGTCTGGCAAGACATTGGCATATCTCTGCCCTATAGTTCAAAATTTAAGGAAGGAAGAAGCTATCGGGATCCACAAACCATCTCCCAGGAACCCACGCGTCATAATATTGACACCTACTGCTGAACTTTCTTCTCAGGTATACTATACTACTCGCTGAATGTGATGTTGCTGAGGCTTTATGCGGTTCCAGGATCAATTTGAGGAAAATAATAATTATGTAATAACCTGTTGAGTCATTTCTCTAAATGCAGGTCCTTCAGAATTGCCGTTCAATATCGAAATCTGGGGTTCCCTTCAGGTCAATGGTTGCGACCGGTGGATTTCGACAGAAGACCAACTGGAAAGCCTTGATCAAGAGCTAGATGTACTTATAGCAACGCCTGGCCGTTTCTTGTATCTGCTTTAGGAAGGCTTTGTGCAGCTAAATAACCTCAGATGGTATGGCTGCTCCTTTTTCCAGTCATTTTTTTAGTTGGACAGAGGGATAAATAAGTGGATGCACTAGATAACCTAAGACATAAGTTAACATGTTGATCCCCCTAATTGCAGTGCCGTGTTCGATGAAGTGGATATTTTATTTAGTGAAGAAGGCTTTGAACAAGTGCTTCATCAGTTGATTACTGTCGCACCAGTGACCACACAATATCTTTTTGTCACTGCAACTCTTCCTCTTGATATATATAACAAGGTTGTTGAAACCTTTCCCGACTGTGAGGTGATCATGGGACCTAGTGTCCACCGGACAAGCGCGCGTCTTGAAGAGGTGGGTCATTCTTAATTTCTGTAATTTCCGTAACCTTTTACTATGTTGCATATACGTACTGTCTGAAAACGCTTCTAGGAAATACTCCTGAAGTGACATATCTATCGTTTACAAATTTGGAACTTCTTGCATACGATAAAAATGACTCAGATATGTAATTGCATAAAACAATGGCATTGGCATCATCATGTGCTATTCTCTCCGAGAGTGATTACATTTTACAATTGTACTGTTACACTACAGATTCTTGTGGACTGCAGTGGAAATGACAATGATGAAAAGAATCCGGAAACAGCCTTTTCCAACAAGAGGACAGCACTTCTAAAGATTATTGAGGAATCTCCGGTTCGTAAAACAATCATTTTCTGCAATAAGGTGCTAGTTCCTCTCCCTTGTATCTCTGTATATTATCATACATCAATACCAAACATACTTCCTTAAAAGTACATAACAGAAAATACCAGTGTCTGACAACTAGCCGGATTCTTTCTGTTCCCAGATTGAGACATGTAGAAAGGTTGAAAATGTGCTGACACGGCTGGACAGGAAAGCGTCACAGATCAAGGTTCTACCGTTCCATGCTGCATTGGACCAGGCGAAACGCATCGCAAACATGAAGGAGTTCCTGAAGAAACAGACTACCGACTCGATGTTCCTCGTGTGCACAGACAGGTGTGGATCAACTGAACAACATTTCTACTTTACTACTAGTTTCTACTAGTTTTGAGGCCATTGCTTTCACTGAACGGCTGGACTGAATGTGTGTCATTTATGTGATGGTGGCAGAGCTTCGCGAGGGATCGACTTCACAAACGTGAACCACGTGGTGCTCTTCGACTACCCCCGTGACCCGAGCGAGTACGTGCGCAGGGTCGGCAGGACAGCCCGCGGCGCATCGGGTGACGGCAAGGCTTTCGTGTTCGCGGTGGGGAAGCAGGTGTCCCTGGCCAGGAGGGTGATGGAGAGGAACCTCAAGGGGCACCCGCTACACGACGTCCCGTGCTTCCAGTTCTAGAATTGGGGCTGATGATGCTTCTCTCCCCCACACACAGCTCTAGCTAGTATTTGCAGTAGTATATGATGATGTATATGCACTACTGTCACATCTAGGAAGGATATGTATGCTACTAGTGTTCTGCTGATCATGCCTGTGTGCTGCTGATCATACATTTATTTAGGTTAAAAAATGTGTAGTACAATGAGAAGCGCAAAGGTGTTTTATAACATTCAAAATAAGTGCAAGGCACTCATGTTCAGGTGATTCAGTGGTGGCAACTCAACTAGTGGTGGCAGGCAGATTCATAAGAGCATGCAGTATAAGCTGGACTTCACTTGTTAATGCTGCTGTGCTCATCAGTTCAGAAAGGTGTAGACAGCATAAGAAGAAAGATGTGGTGGAAGAGGTAGCTGATATAAGCAGATGAGATGAGAGCACGGAACGATAATTCAACCCGGAGCACAGGCTCAGATGAGCCTGTGAACAGTACCTTGATTTAGATTAGAAATAAAGTTCAAACAATTCTAATTTTTTTTTGTGGTGCAAGATGCTCTTGTGCGCGAACTCCGTGCAAAATTTTATGAAGTTTAGACATTCGAGGAGCTCGTGGCAAAAAAGACAAAATCAAGCATGAACAGTGCGATTTTCAAAAGTTTCTCAGACTTCCGAATTTTGTCTTTTGTTTGCCACGAGCTCCACGGAGTTCACGCACACGAGCATCTTGCACCACATAAAAAAATTGGAATATTTTAAACCTTTTATCTATTTTAAATCGCGGTACTGTTCATGCCCGGGATCATTTGAGCCAGGGCACCAAATCGCCGCTCTCGCACGGGTAGTTGAACTCTGCTGACTGACTACTGGCGGATGTGGAAGAGCTGCAGCTGGGCGCTGTGGAGGATGGCGTGGGTCCGCTCGTTGGCGGCGTCGCGGGCGCCCAGCTCCCGGGTCTCCTCCTCCCACTTGTTCACCCTCTCCCTGTGGATGCCCTCACATTGCGGTTCGTGGACAACAAGCTCCAACTCTTGCAGCGACGCAGATTGCACCGTAACATCATGTGTAGACGTATCTGCGCTCATCTTAAGCACACGCAGGCATGGGCATCGGTAGACCATGGTGGCAACATCAAGGACGGTGCAACCCATGAGAGACAACCTCTCAAGTGCCAAGAAAGGGTCATTCGACATTTGTTGTGTGAAACAGACAGACCGCAACGTCATCGTAATCGATGTGGCATTAGGGAAGCATGGCAGGTCGGCACGAAAGCATCTGTCAAAGTCGGTAATGAAGACAAGCTCCCGCGGAGAGAGCCTCGCCGCCGCATGGAGAATGGATGCAAATTGAGCGTCTTCCATATCATAGTTCTCATGACTTTGGCCGAACTCGATGCCAAGGAGAAACACAATAAGGCCGAGCTCCAGAGGAACCTTGAGCGCGACAAGGGCCGCTTCGAGCAAGCTGGGCTCGACCTCACGGTAGGTGACCCTTAGCACCCGCAACCGCGGGCAGCGGTTGAGGAAGGCCGCAAGGTCGACGATGTTGCCGGAGAGAGACAGCCTCTCCAGCGCAGGGAGCTCGGCGTCCGGCAGCTTGACGCGGAGCAAATGGGCGTCCACCTCGATGGAGGTGGTGCGGAGGAAGCGAGGCACGGCGATCTCCACGTGACGGCCCGGCTTAATTGTGTAAGACCGCGGGAGGAAGAAGACGACCTCCTTGGGCGAGATCCGCCTGGCGGCGAGCAGCAGCGACTTGGCCTGGGCGTCGTCGCGCTTGGCCGCCTCGCGCAGCACGCTCCTCGCGAGACGGATGTCGAGGACGGACACGCCCGGATGCGGACGGACGCGGGCGAGCGCCTGCCTGACCACCCCGGCCGGGACGTCGCGGAAGGTGAGCCCAGGGAGGCGCGCCCAGAGGACGCGCCACCGGCGCGCGAGGACGCTGGTGCGCGCGGCGGCGCGGGCGCAGCCCAGCCGCCCGAGGATCTCGAGCAGGATGTCCTCCGGGAGCGCGCTGATGCGGTCGCCTCCGTCCGGGACGCCACCGGAGCCTGCTCCTTCCGGCGGCGGCGGCGGCGGCGCCGAGCGCCTGATGCGGTGGCCCGATGGGAACTCCATTCGCGAGGGAAAACTGAAATGAAACCCTAAGCACGCGACCCCGCGTGAATAAAAACGGCAGCCCGTCCGTTACCTGGCGGCCCAGCCCACGAGGCCCGTTTTCCAGGCCCGGACACCACGGCCCACGAAGCAACAATATCTCCCTCTTCTTCGGATAGGAGGCCACCGAGTTCACTCTCGCTCTCTCGCCGACGATGGATGTGGCGGGGACGCAGGCGCGCGCGCTGCCGCTCCTGCTCGGCCGGCCGGCCGCCTCCCTCCTGTCGAAAACGAAAGATGACAAAGGTCTTTTTTTTAGCATTAAAACTTTATTCAAATAAGAGCAAGATCATTTACATAAGAATGCAGAATAAAGTCTGGGACAATGTCCCAAGTTTCATACTTGCTAAGACTAAAACTATGCTTTGCTAACCCATCCGCTACCATATTCGCTTCTCTGCTACAATGAGTAAAACTGATGCTTTTAAATTCCATGGCCAAAAGAGAGCATTCTACTACTATTGGAACATCAATTCCCCTGTATGCGTTTGGGTCAGATATAGCCTCCAAAGCAGTCGTACAGTCAAACTCCAAAATAAGCTTAGTGCATCCGAGATTCACTGCAAGGATCAAACCACACCTGATAGCTGACAATTCCGCGGAGCTTGCACTAGACACATGCGGTATTGCACAAGTAGTTGCAGCCAAGAAATTGCCTCGATCATCACGAGCAACAGCGCTGCAGCCTCCTGAAAAATTATCCGCATGAAATGACGCATCGACATTAACTTTTACCGCTCCCTCCACTGGCTTCTTCCACTGATGACTGATCGTACGTACCGGCTGATTTGGTGTATAGGCTCGTACGAAGTTGGTGGCTAAAACTCGGATAGATATTGATGTTTGTTCCGGTGTCTGGACTGACTCCCCATTAGTTACTTGGCGCCTCTGCCACCAGATAAACCACATCGCAACCAAGATGAGTTCAGCCGTTGGCAGCTCATGAATCATGATACGCATGCGGACCGGAATTTCCAAAGTTATAGAACCAGATCGATCTTGCCGCACAGCTCTTATAATATCATTCTGCAATCCTAACTCAGACCAAACATCGGATGCTCGTGCGCATGTAAAAAGGCAGTGTTGTATATCCTCTAATCTTATCTTGCAAAGCGGACATTGTGGAACCAAGGGTATATGCCTACCTGCCAGTATGCCGAGGCACGGCAAGACCCCCTTTAGGACTTTCCAACGAAAATGTTTTATTTTCCCCGGGAGCGACAATTGTCACAGATCTTTTCAAACCATATTAAGGTTAAAGAAGCGTGCTTGCCAGTAATCTTTTCGTCTCTGCCTTTTGACGTTTTAGCCGTTTGCGGAACTTCTATCGAAGCGTTTTAGCCGTTTGCGGAACTTCTTGTTTCCCCCTTTTGACGTTTTTTTACCGACCTTGGTGATGACGAGGAGATCCGTGAGAAAACTAAGCACGTTTTCAAGCGTCAAGATGTACCAACCTTTCACGTGGATTCCACTGGAACCTAACGCGATTTCGATGTCAGTCCAGTTCGCTGGTATTCATCTTCGCTGCGCTCTTTGGCTAGAAATCTTGAACGGTCAGGAAAAATCGGTAGTGTCTGCCATCCACGACACCTTCAAGCTGTGGAATTTGCACCTACCCGATTGAGTGATATAATTCAACGTGTGTTCATCCCGTGGCGGTTTGTGACAAGATTGAAGCCCTATGCGTGTAGAGTGCAAAGAGGTAGGAAATGGTAGCCTCAAAAGACTAGTTCCTTAGGGCATCTCCAGCCGTTGGCCCCCCAGGGGCGTCTAAAAGCGCCGCCTGGAGGTGAGCCGGCGCAAAAAATGGTCCTGGGGGCGAGTCGGTCCCCAGCCGTCGGCCCCCAGGGCCGCCCCCAGGCGCGTATTTAAAAAAAACGTTCGTCGAAGTTATGATAAAAACTAGTTATATTTCGGCCAACCATGTCAAGTTTCGGCGAAATTCGTCCAAACATTACATTAACCTAATCTAAAGTAAAAGAAAGTGGCTGAAGTCGTCGCCGCCATCGTCATCGTCGCCGTCGTCGTCGGCGGCCTTCTCCTCCTTGACGCGGGTGCCCCTGCTGGACCCCTGCCCGGCGTCGCCTTGGCGAACAGGCGGCGGCGCGTCGTCGTCGTCGTCGCTGTCGCATAAGACGACGACCCCGCCTTCCTCGCGGCCGCGTCGGCGCTCCTCGAAGCGGCGTAAGGCGGCGCACTGGCGCTCCTTTTCCTTCTCCCGGCGCGCCTTCTCCAACGCGATGGAGTCCTGGTGCGCCCATTCAAGGGCCGCGTTGTCGTCGTTGAACTCCGCGTTCACCGGCTCGAGCTCCGGCTCCGTCTTCACGGGCGCCAGCCCCGGCTCCGTCTTCACCGGCGCCAGGCCCGGCTCCGTCTTTGGCTTGACGAAGCGCGGAGGAGCCGACGAGGACGAGGCGCGCCGGCCGCCCCCGTCGATGACGATGCCGGCGCTGCGAGTGCGCCGGCCGAGCGGCGTCTCCGCCGCGGGCTCGGCCTTGACGCCGAGCAGCGCCGGAGAGCCGGAGGAATGGGAAGAAGAGCGCGATGAGGAGGAGGAAGAAGAAGCGCCAAACCTCCTCGGCGCCCATGGGCTGACGCGTCGGTGCTGCGCCGGGGCGACCGCCCTCGCCGGGGGGTACGCCAACGGCGGGTCGTTGCCGCCCTCGAGGTACGTGAGCATGCCCTCGAGTGTGCGGCCGGGGACACCCCACCAGAGGTGGCGCCCTTCGCTGTTCTGCCGGCCGCCGACCACCGGAGCGCCGTTGGTGGACGCCAAGCGCTCCTGCTGGCGGCGCTGGAAATAAGCCGCCCAGGCCGCGTGGTTGTCGGCGGTGTACTGGGGAAGGGAGCGGTGGGCATCGGTGAGAGACGCGCGCATGATGTCGACCTCCTCGGCGAAGTACCTCGGTTTCGCCACGGCGTCGGGCAACGGGGGAACGGGCACTCCCCCGGCGCTGAGCCTCCACCCCGTTGGCCTGGCGGCGCTCGGGAGAGGCAGGGAGAGGGAGGGGCTGGACGTCGGCGAGCGGGGCTGGTGTGGACACAGGGGAGTGGAGGCCACCGACTTTTATAGCCGGCCCGCGCCCGTGTGTACGCGTGCGCGGGAGGGGAGGCGTCGGCGCGCCGTCCTGTGAAGTGCCGCCCGTGAGGAATCAATGGCAAGGCTGGCCGGCGGCAGCCTTGCCATTGATTCCCCGCGGGAACCGAGGCCGTTGGGGGAAGACGAGGCGCCGAGTCGCTGATGCGGCTGGCCCGCGTCTTTTTCGCGCCAAAACAATTTGCCCTGGCGCCCCCGTGCGCCTCCCAGCGCGCCGGGTTCGGGCTGGGTCCGCCGGCGCTGTTTTCGGCCAAAGCCAGCGAAAATCGGGCTCCTGGGGGCGCGACTGGGCCGTTTTTTCGGCGCCGGCGCGAAAAAAACGCCTGGGGAGGCCTTCCTGGGACGCGGCTGGAGATGCCCTTAGAAGACAGGTGTGATGGGGTGGTGCTTGTTACTTAATGGGCGACCGTTTGCGGCCATGAAACAGCTCTCGTGAAGAAAATGTTAAAACCTCTTCTCCGTCCCAGTTCAGCAATTACTCCACACTAAAACGTGTCTATATACGTCTGATTTATAAAAAAAGTTAGAACATCTGATATTTTTGGATGGAAGAAAAGTAATTAGGAGTTGAGCGCCGGCTCCGCGTCCGGCTGCACCGCCTGCACGTCGCGAGTGGCGGCTTGAGCGCGTGCGGCTTCGTAAAACGCTTGCTGCTCTACAACGAAGTTGGGTTCACCGCGGCCATGGCCGCGAAGACTTTCTCACTCGCTCGCGATAGATCTGGCCCTCTGTCAGCTGGTGCTGCTTTAGGAGGATCAAGTTGTATCGCTGCTGCTCCTGCACTTACCGGAATAGCGACATAGGAGCCGTCGCAAGCATCTCCTCTAACATGGCGGTGTTGACGTGTGCCTGCACCTAATCCATGGTCAAGCCCACATGCACCTGCATGGGCTCCGGCACAGAGTCGTCGTCGGAGCCTGTCTCCATGGTGGGGTCATTGTCGGAGACCTCGAGGGAGCTGGCCGGCATGTCGGCCTCGATCCGCTAGGCACAGCGGCTCTGGCAGACAGCTGCAAGGGTGGCGACCTCGTGCTTCGTCTCCCTCGAAAGGCTATCCCACAGAGCATTCCAGTTGGTCATGGAGGAAACCATGGAGCGGTTGGGGTTGTGGCGTGTTGTCCCTGGGTGTGGTCGACTTTAAATAGTGGTGCCGGTGAGGCCAAGCATCCGGATTTGTCGGGTTGGCTTCTCCGCTGGCGAGCATGTTTAAAGGCGGTAGGCGAAGGGACAGTTATTGAACGGGCGTCGTATATATCCATCTCATCCTGTCGAGTAAACGTCTCTCCCGCATTGAACATGCGCTGATACCGGGTACATGGCGCGGACGGTGCCCTCGGCCTACGAGCCGCTTCAATGCCGACGCCAGCAATAGGTTGCGTCTGCTCTGGGTGGGCGTCAATGCGGAACAGTTGCTGTAGAGCAGCGTGAATGCGGGTATCTTGTTTCGGGTGAGAAAGATCGCGGGTTCGTGAGAGGTTTAGGTTGCCCACGTTATCCAGAGGTGGCAATAGTCCGGACACCCGCAAGCCCCCCCCTCCCCCGCCAGTTTGTCCTTAGTTTGCGGGGAAAATTGCGTCTGGACCTGTCAAATGACCAAACATGTCCAGACCGCGCGGTCCGGATGGTTGTAGGCGGTTTGAGGGTCGGCATTGGATACGCCCTAAGAATGCTTTAAAATGCACTTAGAAAATGAATGCATAATTTGATTCCTCCAAAAATCCTAAAATACTTATCATAACTTCCCGTATATATGTAGAGTCTCTTTCTAAATTTTTCAAGAATTTTGAGTAAAGAAATAACGACTCCAATTGGGAAATAAAATACGAAAACTGAAAATCCTGAAAGTATTGATTTAGGATTGGAAAGGTCTAAGGATGCTACATAAAATTTCCATAAGAATTGATGCTCTTTTAGCTCTCCAAACATATATAAAATAACAACAATTGTGCTAAAGATAGCAAATTTTTTTGAGGAACTGGCAGGGGCGCTGCCTTTTCATTTATTAGAGGGAAATATGTACAATATGGCATGTTTTGAAAGGGGACATGCTGGAAACCCCAAGATCTGAAGGATCACACGAAGTGATGCATGCTAACTACTCATGAATTTGGGTCGCTCTTGGCCGGAAGGCCATGTCGCGCTGCATGATCTCCTCGAAGGTTAGGTGCGCAACCTCGATGTATGGCAATCTTGTGCCTTCGAAGATTCGTCGGTTCCTCTTCTTCCAGGCATTCCACATGATATAGATGAGGCAGATGCTGCAACACCTTCTCAAATTGTTGTCGGAGTTTTTGAGGCCAACATCCCACCAGGTGTCGATTGAGGGGGAAGCGGCAGACAGAGCAAAAGTAAGCGGCTCCCCCACCCAATTCAGGACAAGGGTGCAGACTACGGAAGTGAACGGAGAGCTTGCAAAGGTGTTCTACATTCTCATTGGCGCAGAGGCAAAGTTGGAAGACGGGGTCATGTGGCCAGCCATGCAAGGCGAGCCGGTCAGCCGTAAGGATCTGGTTGGGGAGGACCAGCCAGGAAAAAAGCTTGCACTTTGGCGCCGCATGTGCCTTCCAAATTTTGTTGCTGAAGAATCTCGGATAAGATCCAAGGAATTGCGCCAATATGCCAAGCTGGCCGATTATTCGCCGTTGGGGTTCCAGTTCCAGGAGATGGTGTCCGGAGTGAAATTAGGAAAGTCGACTGTAGCAATGGCCCTGCAACTGTGGCCAGCCCAACCCTCCTGCCATCTTCATAAACCTTCAATCAGTAGGACAAGTGCGTGCTAAGAGCATCTACAACTGGGCACCTCAAAACCCCTCATACACCAGGGCAGACGTCCCGGTCACTAACCAGTTAGAAAAACTAAACTCGGACAGACACCTCAAACAGGCCTCAAACGCCCAAGCTGACCGGCACCATTCATATCCAGCCCAAATATGGGGCGGATATGGGGAGGCCCTGGCGCGACGGGGCGCATCCACCACGTTAGACCTGTCCCACGCTGGCCAACCCGACCCCACATATATTAGTCCCCATTACCTCCCCGGACAAAACCCTAACAACTCCACTCCGCCACCCAAGCTCCAGTCCAGCGATCTCCAGCCTTATCCAGCATGGTAGCAGCGGATCTGAGTCCTACACCTCTAGATCCGTCGACCCTGAGCACATTCGCCATGGCCCCGAGGAGGAGATGACCGTCCGGCTTGCGCTTAACCGCTCCCAGGACGAGGCCGCTCGGCAGCAGCACTCGGACTCCTTCCATTAGGAATCCATTGCATCCGCCCAAATGGCGCATAGATCTGCCACTAGGTGGGCCAACAGGGCCTCATCGGAGATGCTGCGGTCCATATGACGTTCAAATGTGGTGACGAACATGCAACCCTCCCTTGGAACTTAGAGGTGGAGGACGCACCATGGTCGTCGTCTGACGCAAACATGGTGCGGCATGCCTTCCGTGCGATGTAGCTGCCGTGGGAGGCGGCAGGAGCCCTCACGGCGTTGGACGTGGGCAAAGCGGAGTGGCATTCTTCGATGCCCTGGATGGTGCAACAGTCTGGGGCCTGCAACCGCGTGGTGATGGATGTCGCCAGCTCTTCCCAGGACGGATCCATCATCGATCTGATGTCCACTTGCACCATCAGGGTTCCGGGCTCTGACGAGGAAGAGTAGGGCATGGGAGACGGTGGCGCCTTGAGTCCCGTGAGCCGTTTTCATGTCCTATGTCCTACTCTACCTCGCCAAAGACGGTACTAACACTCGGGGGAGCGTAGCCGGCCGCCAGACATGGCCACAACGGAGATGGACGAGCTCCCCTTATGATTGGATTTACGTTGTATGTAATAGTATGGATTTGAGGTTCCCAATTTGAGGTACCTAGTTGTGGAACGGATTATGACGCGCCCAGGCGCGTCCACCAGCGTTTCAGGGGTATGATTTGCCAAGTCTGGTTGTAGATGCTCTGACTCCACGTGTGCGCCACTCGGGCACCTCCTGCTTCCAGCACGACAGTAGCACAACCGTCGATCTCCTGGCCGCCTGATTGCCTTCGGACGTCGACACTAACCAGCCCATTCGAAAATGACCCGTTCACCAAAGACGCCATGAGTGAGCTTGTAAGCCATCGATGTCATCTGCCATAGACCGCAACACCGCATTTCTACATGCAGCTCCCGAGCTCCCTGTCTTCCTTGTCCTGTCACTCGCACCACCGCATCCAGAGCAGCCCATCATAGTTGTTGAGTTACAACCTCGTGATTGAGGTACAAAAAAAATCAGAGGTGATCACAATATTCCAGGGGCCTATGATATGCTCAAGGTCTATGATAGAGTTGAATGGCATTATCTCGAAGCAGTGTTGTCCAAGCTTTGCTTCGGTGATCATTTTATCCAACTAGTTATGAAATGTGTGACCTCTATGAGGTTTACAATTAAGTAATGGAGAACC
The DNA here is from genome assembly GCF_018294505.1 of Triticum aestivum. Taxonomy (NCBI): domain Eukaryota; kingdom Viridiplantae; phylum Streptophyta; class Magnoliopsida; order Poales; family Poaceae; genus Triticum; species Triticum aestivum. Next base: position 663,991,381 of record NC_057804.1, read on the forward strand.
TCTTTCTCATTTGGGCGCAAGCATCACTTCTGTACTGTATAATTATGGAGGAGCATACATTGACCAAGGTATTCGGGTGAGTGTTCATGCATATTGAGTGAACCATTTATTCTTTGCTGACGATAATCTCATCTTTCTCAGTGCAAAAACCCAAAGTGCAGAAAGAATCAATGACATTCGTTGGATCTATGATGATTGTTCTAGTCAGGAATTGAACCGGGAGAAAAATCTTCTTCAGTGCAAACACAGGTCAGCCCCTAAGAGAGACTTTAAAACTTTCTCTTGGTATTTCAGTCGAAGCCGTTTGGGAGTACCTACTGCCATTGGAAGAATCACAAGCGGCACTTTCAACCATATTGATGAGCGTGTGCGCAATAAAATTGGTGGTTGGTCAGAGAGAAATCTCGCTTGTGCAGGGAGAGAAGTTTTGCTGACATATATTGCCCAAGCAATGCCAACATATAGTTTGAGTTGTTTTCTGCTAACAAAAATGTTTGCAAGACTGTTATGTCACCCATGGTAAAAAAAATCAGGTGTAGCTCTCTTGACAGGAGATCGCTACATTAGCTGTCTTGGGAAAATTTGTCCGAGCCAAAGATCAAAGGGGGGTTGCCCTTCCGAGACCCTCAACTATTAAACTTGGCCATGTTGGGCAAACAAGGATGGTGTCTGTTAACACACCCAACACATTATGCGCCCGTGTACTGAAAGGGAAGTACTACCAGCATACCGATTTCCTACAAGCAATGGTCCCTACTCATGCATCTTTGATGTGGTGGGCGACTATGGCTGTTAGGAAAGCATTGGACATTGGTCTGATTCACAGGGTTGGAGATGGGTCAACGATCTCCACATCGAATGACCAATGCATCCCACACACAGTGACACTGAAACCCATCGTCCGCAAGGGTACAACACCTCTGTCAAAGGTTTCAGACCTGGTTGATGTTCACACAGGTAACTGGAACATGGATCTGGTTCGTCAATTTTTTCATCAACATGATGCGATTCTGAACATCTTGTTGAACCGATCCGGTGCTGAAGATTCCTTGGCGTGGTCATTGGAGAAGTCTGGACAATATACTGTTAAATCGGAGTATCGCTCTCTCATTACTTATAACAAGCTTACTACTCTAGAGGAAGGACGATTACAAAGACCCCATCGGCAAACAAATAATTATGGACTGCACTCTGTAACTTTATGTTATACCGAAGGTTTGAGCGTTCTGGTGGAGAGTACTTCAGAGAATTCTATCAGACTCCATGACCCTAAAGTATCGACATATCAAACCCATTGGCCAGTGTGACATATGCCAGGCCATGGATGAAACTCTTATGCATGCTCTTATCTCCTGCACGCATGCAAAATAATTCTCGGTATCAACCAAGGACCGGTTTCATATTCATTTCTTCAGGCGCCGTCCGGATACTTGTGCGCGTGATATCTTGATGGTTCAGATGTTCTCTGACGACGCGGGATGCAAGATCATTACCATCATGCACTCTATTTGGTCCTCATGCAATAGATGCACTGAAGATCAAGATGGATATGAACCAGTGATGGCAATCAAAATTTTTTTTTTTGGAAAAGGGGACGTGCCCCAGCCTCTGCATCAGAAAGATGCATACGGCTCATATTATTAAAAGGATAAACCAGTAGCATAGTACCGAAAGGTCATAGTAGAAACTATAACAAAATCTGTAAATAAGAAAAGCCCAAAGCCACAACCGGCTGGCAAAACAATAGGATCAATACATGTCTATCCTATTACATGACCGCCATCCAAACCGGTTGAAAATATCCCGAGCTACCATCTCCCATCGGGTAGACGCAGTAACCAAACGCTCCCTGGCCTCCGTCGGAGTGAGTAGCGACCACATACGGATGAACGCCGTGGCCCTGAAGATAACCTGCAAAAAGTGAATGTTTGTTGATCGGTTAAAGACTAAGTCATTTCTACAATTCCATATTGCCCACAAAAGTGCACAAACGCCAACCCGAATGTGTCTTGCAATGTCAGAATCCACCCCATCTAGCCATGTTCCAAATAACATACTAATAGAGGTGGGCTGACTAATATTAAAAGCAATATGAACCGACCGCCACAGAATCTTAGCCAAAGGGCAATCGAGAAAGAGGTGTTTGATGTTTTCAGAATGATCACAGAAGCTACATCGAGACGGACCTACCCAATTACGTTTTGCAAGGTTATCCTTAGTCATAATGACTTGTTTATGCACAAACCACATAAACACTTTAATACGTAAGGGTACTTTAACTTGCCAAACATGTAAGGAGGTAGGGATGACAGTAGAGTTAATGACATCCTGATACATTGATTTGACCGAGAACACACCGTTCTTAGTAAGTTTCCAATGCAACTGATCAGGGTTAGAAGACAACCGGACATCCATTAAACGACGAACCAGATGGAGCCAGGCCTCCCAACGATTTCCAACAAGCGTCCGCCTAAAGTTGATATTGAGGGGAACGGATTGTAAAACAGTAGCAACATAGGCACCTCTACGTTGGACTATGTTATACAAAGAAGGATATTGAAGTGCTAGTGGGGTCTCCCCAAGCCATGTATCCTCCCAAAACCTCGTCGTGGTACCATTCCCAACAATAAATTTAGTCTTGTTGAAAAAGATTTGTTTAACTCTCATCAAACCCTTCCAAAAGGGCGAGTCGGAAGGTCTCACAGTCACCTGAGCCAAGGTTTTAGCAAAGAGATATTTATTGCGTAAAATCTGTGCCCAAGTGGCTTCCGTCTCAGATGACAACTTAAAAAGCCACTTGCTAAGGAGACATATATTTTTGATTTCCAGATTTTCAATACCTAGGCCACCTTGGTCCTTAGGTCTGCAGATAATATCCCACTTCGCAAGTCTATACTTCCGTTTAAGCTCATCAATTTGCCAAAAGAATCGAGATCGATAGAAATCTAACCTTTTCCTAACTCCAACCGGAACCAAGAAAAAGGATAACAGAAACATAGGCATACTAGTAAGGACCGAATTAATCAGAATTAATCGACCTCCATATGACATGAGCTTTCCTTTCCAACAGCTCAGTTTCTTTTCAAAACGATCCTCAATACATTTCCACTCAATATTAGATAGCTTACGATGATGAATGGGTATCCCTAAATACGTAAATGGTAAAGAACCCAATTCACATCCGAACAATTGTTGATACGAGTCCCGGTCATCATTTGCTCTTCCAAAGCAAAACAATTCGCTCTTGTGGAAGTTGATTTTAAGCCCAGACAATTGTTCAAATAAGCAAAGCAGCAGCTTCATGTTCCTTGCTTTCGCTATATCATGTTCCATAAATATGATAGTATCATCAGCATATTGAAGAATGGATATCCCGCCGTCTACTAGATGTGGAACCAGGCCACCTACCTGTCCTGCATCCTTTGCCCGACCTATTAAAATAGTCAGCATATCAGCCACTATGTTAAACAGGATCGGTGACATAGGGTCTCCTTGCCGTAGCCCCTTGTGTGTTTGGAAATAATGACCCACGTCATCATTCACCTTAATCCCGACACTCCCTTTTTGCGTTAAAGAGTCAATTTGATTTCTCCAGGCCGAATCAAAACCTTTCATACGCAAAGCTTGTTGAAGGAAAGGCCATTTGACTTTATCATATGCTTTTTCAAAATCCACTTTAAAAACTACGCCATCAAGTTTTTTGGAGTGGATTTCATGGAGCGTTTCATGCAAGACAACAACCCCTTCCAGGATGTTTCTATCCGGCATGAAAGCTGTCTGGGACGGCTGAACTACTGTGTGTGCTATTTGTGTAAGCCTGTTTGTCCCCACCTTAGTGAAGATTTTGAAACTCACATTTAGCAGACAAATGGGTCGAAACTGCTCAATCCGAACAGCCTCTGTCTTCTTAGGCAGAAGAGTTATCGTCCCAAAATTTAGCTTGAACAATTGAAGCTGCCCCTCAAAAAACTCGTGAAACATGGGCATCAAGTCTCCCTTGATAAAATGCCAACACTTCTTGTAAAACTCCGCCGGAAACCCGTCCGGTCCTGGAGCCTTGTTGTTCTCCATTTGAGTAATAGCCTCAAACACCTCTTTCTCCGAGAAAAGAGCAGTCAAGAGCTCATTCTCGGCAGTCTCAAGTTGAGGCACATCCTCAACCCTAGACTCATCCAATGACACGAAAGTCTCTACCGGGGGACCAAACAACTGTTTATAATAATTGGTAATATAATCTTTGAGATTATCCTGACCAACTATCGTCCCTTCATCTTGTTCTAATTGGAAAATTCTTTTTTTACGATGCTTCCCATTCGCAATCATGTGAAAGAATTGAGTGTTATCCTCGCCTTCTACGATTTTGCGAACCTTGGCTCGCAATGCCCACTTCAATTCCTCCTCACGGAGAAGCTTTTTAAGCTGCATCTCTGCATCTATCTTTGTTTCCAACTCATTGGAATCCAAGATAGAGGTTTCTGCTTTAGCTTCGAAGTTTTGAATGATTAGAAGAAGTCTGTCCTTCTCCACCTTATAAATCCCATGCGTGTGCTTAGCCCAGCCACGAATGAATCGACGGAGATGACGAATCTTGGATTGCCATCTGTCGATAGGCGTCCTACCTCCCGAGTCCATAGCCCACTCTCTAGCTAGCAACTCGAGGAACCCTTCTCTTTCAAACCAGGCAAGTTCAAACGAGAAAATGTTCTTGTTTCCCACGAAATTTTGAACTCCGGAGTCGACTAGTAGCGGTGTATGATCCGAGACACCTCGAGTCAAAGCCTGCACCGTTACCAGGGGAAACTTCTGTTCCCACTCGACACTAGCTAGCACACGGTCAAGTTTCTCAAAGGTCGGGACCGGTAACGAATTAGCCCAAGTGAATTTCCTACCCGAGAGCTCGATCTCTCTGAGATCCAAACTTTCAATGATAGTGTTGAACATAAAGGGCCATCGACCGTCAAAATTGGCATTATTCTTGTCCTGTTTTCTTCGGATAATGTTGAAATCCCCTCCCACTAAGAGAGGTAACTGTTCATTACCACAGATGCGCACCAAATCTGCCAAGAAATCTGGTTTGAGTTCTGGTTGTGCAGCTCCGTAAACTGCCACCAAAGCCCAATCAAACCCATCTGCCTTAGATCTAACCCGAAACTTGACAGCGAACTCGCCCATAACTACGCTCCGAACCTCCAACGTTTCACACTTAACCCCAAGTAAAACCCCGCCGGATCTTCCCCGAGGTGGGAGGCAATGCCAATCAAAATCTACCCCCCCAGACAAAGTGGCAAGAAATTGATTAGTGAAATTGCTTCTTCCAGTCTCGGACAAAGCAATAAAATCTAAATGACGTTCAAGAGAAGCATCCGCTAGAAACCTCCTTTTAGCCAAGTCTCTAAGACCTCTGCTATTCCAGAAAATGCCTCTCATAAGTCATCATGAAATTTTTTGGCAGTACGGATCCTAGCACTCCTACGCACTGCGGAAACTGGATAAACCTTTCTTTTCCATGTCCGCTTAGGCTTCACTTGACCATCAACCTGAACATGGCCCTCATTCTCAACTTCTAGCACTAAAGGCTCATCTACATGAAGAGACGTCTCAGGCTGTGAGTCTTCCTCTACCTCGAGACATGCAGGATCAAGATCGGCACACATACCATCGAGAACCCTAACCCCAAGCGCATCAATCTCCGAATCATTCATTGGTTTAACTGCAGCTACGTGACGAATCATATCTACCGCACGCTCAACTTCCAAATCAAGAATGTCGTTAACTGATTTAGCAATTTGAAGATCATTAGTACCAAGTGAAATTCCTAGTTGATTTGCATTATGGATGATTTCATTATCAGTGAAATGCAAAATGGAATTTGACTTAATAACAGACATACCGGTGGTGGTCTCGACGTCCTGCAACTTGGCAGCCCTCAAAGCACACCGCAGTTGAATGTCATCGACGTCCGGCTGCTCCTGCAACCTCCCGCTGATCCGCCTTCCCTGGGTGACAGGGTCCGGGATACCACCAAAGGCGATTACCTCCTCGCAGGAAGCCCTGCAAGGGGAGAGACCTCCTGCCCCTCCCCCCACAGCGACGCCCCGGGTCGCCGTCACCAGCGCAGGAAAAGAAGTCGGCGGCGCCGCCTGCAGCCCGTCAACAGGCGACCCACCAGCAGCTGGCTCTGGGGCAGCCCACACGCCGCACACCGAGGAGGAGGCAGTAGCTGCAGTGGCTCCACCCAGCCCACCTAACACAGTGGGGGCCGGTGAGCCGACTACCCCCTGCCCTGGCGCACTAACGGCGGCGAGAAGAGGTGAGGACTCCTCCCTAGCCAGGGAGGCCGGACTGGCCTGTGAAGACACCGGTCTTTGACCAACAGCCGACCCTCCCAGAAGATCAGTAGCCGCCTCTGATGCCGGCAAGGAAGGAGAGCGCGGTGTGCGGGCCTCCTGCCCGCTAGACCTATCCGAGGCCCGCCGAGCCTCCGGAGTGGTCGTTACTACTGCGCTGGCCCTGAGTCCCGACGATCCGCGCACCGGCAAAGCAGAGAAGGACCTGACCGTACTCCCGGCCAGCTCCGCCGAGTCGTCCAAAAGAGTCGTCATGTCCAGCCGCGGTACCGGCGATGAAGGAGGATAAACAACCTCCTGTGCAGAAAGTCTGTCCGTTTCCTCAGCCCTCAAGACCTCCGAAATCACTGGTGGCACATGCTCAGACGGATCATCCAACTCCACACGATCACTCCAAAGACGAGGAGGCGCAGAGAAAGCCCCTACGGAGCCAAGCTGAAGCATGTTGGACGGTGCCGAAACCGGTGTTTTCCCCTGAGCCGACTCTGCTGGCTTAGACGAATCCACAGGCCTGGAACCCCTGTCACCATCACCGGGTGCGTCATCTCCCCGGTTCCCAGAAGCACCTCCCCCCTCAGAGGTATCCATAGGTAGCAGCTCCTCAAAATCCTGAAACAAGTCCGGGTCCTCATACTCGACATTCAACATGTAAGCAATACCCTCATAACACCATCTGACCACATCCGGCAAGAACTGAATGTTAGCTACGCTTATCAACAAACGAGCTACACCGTGAGCATGAGTGAAAGGCATATCCACTTGCTCCGTCTTACCGAGCAAGGACCCCAAGCTCCACGTGACAAAGAAATCATCCAAGGGCTCGGAAGGTGCCCCCGAAAATCGAACCCAGATCTGAGTCAGTGGTGTGCCCTGCGGTTCCTTCTTTTTCCACTCATCAAACTGCAACACAAAGCTAGTTCTAGTAACTCGACTCATGCCAAACTTGAGAATCCTCTTCTGATCCTCTTTAGAAGGGAAATCCACTTTGTAAGACTTATCAAAAAGTTTCAACAAGGACCATTTGAAATTCCCCGGAGCCAATTCCCGCAACTGCTGAATTATCTGGGCTTCAGTGAGCGGTCCGGTGACCACCTTAACCACCCCAGGGAATGAGGTTTCAACGACAGGAGCCACCGAAGCCACACTTGGTGACTCAAAGAACATCAACTCAGAGCAACAGAGCCCGTAGATATTAAGTGTCGGTTTGGGTCCGAGAAGAAGCGGACACTCAGCCGCTACATGCTTAGGTTTCCGACAAATATCACATAACTCAGCAGAGCAGTCAACCATGAAGTGACCCGTCTCCCCGCACCAGAAACAGACTAATTTTTTCTTCTTAGCCGCCCACTTGGACAACTTGTCACCTCCGGCCTTCTCCGAACCTTTATCAGACTCCGCATCATCCGATTGTGCTATCATCGGTACAGACACATCAAATGGGTACATGAAACTCTCTCCCTCCTGGAGATACCGGGGCACCCGACGCAGCCGGCGACTGGCCATGTTTGGAGGCCACCGGAGGAAGGCTGGATAAAGATCAACAACGATGGATTTTGCTAGATGATGCAGCTGCAGGAGGAGCAGGAGGTGTAGCGCGTTCTCACCTAGCGTTCTTGGGCGCTTGGTGTAAGCCACTGTCGGGTGTCTCAGATCATTTTATCTACGGGAGAGGGTAATCTCTGCCCAGCTCCGGGGATACTCACATATGATCATGGGGATTGACTGTTTGGAGCTAGTCAAACAAGGGAATTTACACAACAGTTCGTGATCAATTATGGCGCCTATCTTAAGAGAATTAGAGGGCATTCTGCCTATTCTTGTTTCTTTGTCGGTTCGTCATGTTAGTAGGGAACCCAATGTACCAGCCCATCGAAATGCTCAGCGTGCATGTGCACTCAATGGAACTGATAGCTGGCTAGACCATAGCCCGGACTTTCTTACCAGTTGCTTATGGGCAGATTGTAATCAGTTACTGTTGAATTAATGAAGTCCTAAATTCGATGCGAAAAATAGAGATACATGGATGTATCACCTATAGAGTATCATCACAACATATGTTATGATTTGCCATAATTGGTTTGATCATTTATTACACGTCCATGTGCATATATTTCCGTTGTTGCTTGGAGAGATGTGTGGGTTAACTGGGCTAAGGCTGGGCATCAGCATATCCTGCTGTGGCTCCTTCGAGTCGGCCGCAAGCGCCGTGATCCAGTGACATTAGTGTTGTGTGCAATAGAGCATCTTCAGCCGTTTGCCCCCAGGAGGCTTGAAAATCGCCGCTTGGGGCTGAGCCGGCGCTAAAATTGGCGCTGGGGGCGGTTGGCTTCCCAGCCGCCGCCCCCAGGCGACTATATCGACCCATTTTTTTCGCAAATGACCCCGCTTTTAGGCCTAATTTTGGCGAAAAATGGCCCGATATCGGCGCAAATCGACCCATATTCGCCGTGGTTCGGCGCAAAGTGAACAAAAGTAATTTTTTTATCACATAGTTCATCATAGAAAATCAATAGAAATCAAATAGTTCAACAACAAATAGTTCAATATAAATTATATAGTTCAACAAAAAAAACTCATATTTCTTCACACGTCGAGCTAGGCGTTGCTCTTGAGCCTCCATAGTTGCTCCACCAGATCATGCTGTAATTGTTGATGCACCTATAGGTTTCGGATCTACTGACACATATTGAGGAAGGCAATCCAGGTTGCCGGTAGCTGGTGATCAACTTGCGCAAGAGGACCCTGCCTGTAATATGGTTCAGTGTCAAACACTGGCTCTTCCTGCTCACTCTCAATGACCATGTTGTAAAAGATGACACAGCAAGTCATGATCTCCCACATTTGATCTTTCGACCAGGTTTGAGAAGGGTACCAGACAACAGCAAATCGAGATTGGAGCACACCAAATGCCTTCTCGACATCCTTCCTGCAAGCCTCCCGAACCTTCGCAAAGTGAAACTTCTTGCCTCCTGGAACAGGCTTTGAGATAGTCTTAACAAATGTAGACCATCTCGGATAGATGCCATCAGCTAGGTAGTACCCCTTGTTGTAGTGCCGCCCATTGATCTCGAAGTTCAGCGGAAGAGAATGACCTTCAACAAGCTTGGCAAAGACGAGGGAGCACTGCAGCACGCTGATGTCATTGTGAGTTTCTGGCATACCAAAGAAGGAGTGCCAAATCCAGAGGTCTTGTGTGGCCACTACGTCAAGTATCACACTGCAACCGCCTTTGGCGCCTTTGTACATCCCCTGCCAAGCAAATGGAAAATTCTTTCATTTCCAATGCATGCAGTCGATGCTTTCAAACAACCTAGGAAATTCTCTTGTTGCATTCTGTGTTAGGATCCGAGCAGTGTCTTTAGCATTGGGTGATCGCAAGTATTGCGGTTCAAACACTGCCACCACTGCCATACAGAACTTGTAGAAACACTCAATGGTCATGGACTCGGCCGTGCGCCCATAGTCGTCTAGTGAATCACCGGGAGCTCCGTATGCAAGCATCCTCATGGCCTTCGTGCTCTTCTAGATTGAGGTGAATCCAAGTGTGCCGGTGCAATCCTTCTTGCATTTGAAGTAGCTGTTGAACTCCCAGATAGAATTCACAATCCTGAGGAAAAGCTTTCGGCTCATCCGATAACGGCGCTGTAAAACTTTGTCGCCGTGCAATGGAGTGTCAGCGAAGTAGTCGGAGTAGAGCATGCAATAGCCTTCCAGACGATGCCGGTTCTTTGCTTTCAGCCGCTCCGGCGCTGAGCCACCTCGCCGCGGCTTTTCATTGCTAGCGAGCAAGCCGGTGAGGGCGGCGAGGACCATGAGATGCTCCTCCTCCTGCACGTCGGCATCGGCTTCCTTCTCCAACAACACCGCGAGCGCCTCCTCATCGTCCGAGTCCATCCCCGAGTAGGGAAACCGCCGAACACCTCGCGGGGGTGGTGGGCGCACAGCCGCCGGTATACCGCCCTGCATGGCCGGAGCACCGGAAAACTCGCCGGAAAGGTGGTGGAGAGGTTGACGCAGCAAAACCTTCTCTTTTTTCGGCGGGGAATGGCCTATCTAGCGGTGCTGGGTGGTGGGCGGCGCCTGGATCGGCAAGGTGGTGCCCGAGCGCTCGGGGATGGGGGAGGGTGAATCTGGACGATTGCTTTGACTTTTCACCTGAAAATGTGACGCAGACGTGTTTTTCCCTTCCTCCGGAGCCCCCGGCGCCACCAGCACGCTGGATTCGGCCTAGGATCGCCGGGCTAAAAAACAGGCCGAGTCGGCGGTTTTCGGCGTCTTAGAACCGCGACTGGCGGGTTTTTGGCGCCGGCGCGAAAAAAATCGCCCAGGAGGGCCTGTTGGGGGCGCGGCTCGAGATGCTCTTAGGTACGCAGTGAAGGGCTATGTGTGTCGCATGGAGATAAGGTTGTCGTTGTAGGGGTCGGCCGAGTGTCGTGCGTGAGGGCACCAGATAAGTCCGCGGAAGGCGCCGGCCATGCGGGAAATGAGGCAGCCGGAAAGTACCGAGGGCAAAATACAGGCTGGCATCAAATGAGTTATTTTTGTACTCATTTTACCTATGTTTACACCATATACTCTCATATTTTTCTGCGATGATCCCTTCGACTTGCCACTAATGAACAATAAATTAATGGAAGTATTTACAAATGTCCTTATTTATTTTATTCCTTACATAAATTAGTGTTTTTAGGTGGAAAATCAAGTTATATACTCCATCCATTTACTTATACAAGGCCGCTATGAAAAATACACTTTTTTTGCGTGGAAAACTTTCAATCTATTCACCTTCAATCTTGGTAGTACAACGAGCACTAGAAATAATAAAAATTACATCTAGATCCGTAGACCACCTAGCGACGACTACAAGCACTGAAGCGAGCCGACGGCGCGCCACTGTCATCGCCCCTCCCTCGCCGGAGCCGGGGAAACCTTGTTGTAGTAGACAGTCGGGAAGTCGTCATGCTAAGGCCCCGTAGAACCAACGCACCAGAACAGCAACCGCCGCGGATGAAGAGTGTAGATCAAAAGAATCCAACCTGAAAACACATGAACGAAGACGAACGACGAACAGATCCGAACAAATCCACTAAAGACAGATCCGCCGAAGACACAACTCCACACGCCCACCGATGATGCAAGATGCATCACCGGAACGGTGGCTAGGCGGGGAGACATTTATTCCATCTTCAGGGAGCCGCCATCGTCTCACCTTCCTGAGCAGGACACAAACCCTAACAAAGCTCGAAAAAAGATCTAAAAACGGAGCCCTCCCACCGGCAAGGGCCGAGATCCATCCCGCCTCCATGGCCATAGAGCCACCGGAGACGGGATGGACCGGCGCCGGTGCCGATGAGAGGCAGAAAGCTATGATTTTTGGGAGGCGGCGGCTAGGGTTTTTGGGAGGCGGCTCAGATTGATGCTAGTTGTTTACGTGCACCTTGGACCTGTTTGGGTCTTTTTTATGAAAAATACACTTTGCATCTGTACAAGTCCACCAACAGTAATCGAGAGAAACCTTAATGATAATTCATTGAACTAGCAACCTATTTAATACTTGTATGCACACAGTCATAATGGCACTCCAATCAGCTTTCTATTCCTTCCGTGCATACATATGCGGTGTATTAATGATCCTACTAAACGAAAAGAAAAGCCAGTTTACAAAGCAAGGCATTAAATTTTACCTTTGTACATGTAATATGAGATACATGACATGCGACGATTATTTTCATATAATCTGGTGCGCACCAGAGTTAAAAAAAAAACAGAAGAAGACACATGGTCGTACTACACGCCATCGTTTCTATGACGTCATCCCAGGGAACTATCTTTAAGGTCCCGAGCCAAATTTGCAATAGAGGAGCCCCAAAACCCTATAAAGGAGAGAAAGAGAAGATATGATATTCATCCATCACCAACCTCCACATTGACGTCATCAATATCTCATTTCTATATCCGTCTCCCTAATATGATTTTTTTATAATCATGATTCGATCACAATTAGCGATATTGTAAGATTATGAATAATTCATCTTCAAGTAAATTCATCATCAACATCACATTTCCATATCCATCTCCATCAGATCAATTTTTTATAATTGAGGTTCCATCGCAATCAGCGATATTGTTAGACTATCAATCATTCATCTTGAAGTAAATTTTTATAAAATGACATATGCTTGTTATTCATTCGAGACATGTGACTAATAGCCCTGTGTATGCGCAAGATGGAATTGGCGGTATGATTTTACTTTATATTTTTGTGGAACTATTAGTCTCTTGTATCTACCTCGACCGCAGGGCTTACCGGTACCCGAGAGGGAGAACGACATCAAAGATGTCGTCATCGTCTGATCCGGGATTTCCCTCGGAGCATCCCGAGTGTGGTATTGCGACCTGCAACAATGATGCCCCGAGAAGGGAACGATGTCATAGAGTAAGATAGGCATCACTGGTCTTGTGCTGATACAGATGGATGCTTCTGTACCAGACAAAAAGAGAGACCAGGGATGAGAGGCTTGGCTATCCACAAGTTAGCCGCCACGAATTTTCGCCGGTTCCCCTCGCCTCTAGACACAATGCCGCAAGGTAATGGCAACCTTGCATCTTTCTAGGCGTCTTCATCAGTGTTATTAGTGTGGTCTCATTGGTGCTTTGGGTGTGATGCTAGCGAGAATAAAGGCACTATGGTTCTTCTCCTACTATGGCGAAGTTTTATTAGGCAGTGTCACGGAGCCAGAGAGTTTGTGTCTCAACAAGTTTGGTTTCACCAACCTTGAATATTTTAGGTCTATGTCATTGCAGATTTGTTCATATGGATCTGACGAGTTTCTGTAAGTGTTTTTCGACCGTTTTTGTTGGTGCAATCCATTACGACTTTGGAGTCATGCATTAGCGTTCTACTAAAGATCTTGTAGCTCGGCGTCCTATACTTATAGGGGAGTGTCCCTTGTCTACGTAAGTTCGGCGATTACCGCTTCCCATCATTTTCGATGGGCAACTCAAGAAGGTTTTTGAAACCTATGAATGTAGTCAAGTTTGTGATGGTGTATGAGTGGCGGTATCGCTGCTTCGATCTGACTGTAATCTCTTTAAGCCTTGACATTATTTCATGTTGCAAAGATTGATACCATTTAGAAGACGATTCTTAGAAATTTCATTGTAATTCTTAGTTATATGAGTATTTTGTAAATTATTGGATCTATGATTCGATGCATCATACCTATAGTTTTGTTGAGTTTGAATGACGTTATAGGTCTTTTTTATTGCCGGTGAAGTTATAGGTCAATTGTTGAAACAAAAAATAGATGGATGCTCCTGTGTGCGCGAGGACCTGATCCTTAGCCGCTCGGATTGACGAGTTATTTCCAATGCGAAAACGCATGTACGCCGCACCTTTACCTTGCTGTATCCTGTATAGACAGCCGGGAAGTGGAGGATGCCCAAAGGGAAGGCGTCTGTTGTAGTGGTTGGATCTCCTACTTAGTACTTGTTTCTGTTTTAAACTTTTAATCGTGGAGACTGGCTACGATCGGCCTGAAACTCACGCACGTAAGAGCAGTGCTAAGCGTACGATTAAATCTTATACGACGTTGTACGAACATTGCTCAATCACCCTCCGATCAAATCTATGCAGCAACGACAATTGTGGGATCACTTGGTCGGACAAATCGTACATGCAAAAATCGTATGCAGAGCAATTTCGCGCACGTAAACGCAGCTCGATCGGATCAATTTCTACGACGCCGACTGATTTGATGATTGCAAAAGGGAAGAAGGCGTCTGTTGTACGTACTGCTTGGATTTGAGTTGATACGATTGCTGGAGGAGGTTGCACGTATATTTCTACCTCCAGGAACCAGCCGTTACAAAACTTTACTGCGCGGTGATAGTTACAAGTCGTGGTAAATTCCAAGAGCTCCGTTGTCTGTTCACGAATATGCGTAGCAACAGATTTTACCCGGCGTCTTTTTGCTGTTTCGATCAGCAACATTTCCATCCCGCCACGCCGCTTCCGTCCCGCGTCCCATATACTCCTGCTAGTATATAAAACCTTCCCACATCCCCTCCGTATCTCCAGTGGGTAGCCTCTTCCTCCTCCTGCTGCATCCTGATCGACTCAAAAGCACGCGCCACAAGTCAACAACTTAATTTGATCCCTCCCTGAGATGGACCCCGCGGCCTCCGCTTCCCCTTCGTTCGACGCCCGCGTCCAAGGCAGCAGCTTCCAGCCGCTCAACCCAGAAAACGTGCGCGCATACCTCTACAAGGCTGCCGACTTCATCACGGATTACTACACCAGCGTCGAGTCCATGCCGGTTCTCCCCGACGTGAAACCCGGCTACCTACGGGACGAGCTGAGGGCGTCCCCGCCACAACACTCGGCTCCCTTCGATGTCACCATGAAGGAGCTGAGGACATCCGTCGTCCCCGGGATGACGCACTGGGCTAGCCCCAGTTTCTTCGCGTTTTTCCCGTCCACCAACAGCGCCGCAGCCATCGCGGGGGAGCTGATCGCTTCGGCCATGAACACCGTAGGGTTCACGTGGCAGGCGGCTCCCGCGGCCACCGAGATGGAGGTGCTCGTGCTCGACTGGCTCGCCCAGCTCCTGCGCCTGCCAACCAGCTTCATGAACCGCACCAGCGTGGGGCGTGGCACCGGCGGCAGTGTCATCCTCGGGACCACTAGCGAAGCCATGCTCGTCACGCTTGTTGCTGCGCGTGACGCGGCGCTGCGTCAGATTGCCTCCAATGGCATGTCCTACATCACAAGGCTCACGGTGTACGCTACCGACCAGACACACTCCACGTTCTTCAAGGCATGCCGCCTTGCCGGCTTCGACCCTGCCAACCTCCGATCCATTCCCACTGGGCCGGAGACGGACTACGGGCTCGACCCGGCGAAGTTGCTCGAGATCATGCAGCTTGACTTCGATGCTGGTCTCGTGCCAACGTACATCTGCGCCACTGTTGGCACCACATCATCCAACGCTGTGGACCCAGTGAGTACAGTGGCCGCTGTCGCGGCCATGTTTAATGCATGGGTCCATGTCGATGCTGCCTATGCTGGCAGCGCATGCATCTGTCCGGAGTTTCGGCACCACATCGACGGTGTTGAGCGCGTGGACTCCATCAGCATGAGCCCGCACAAGTGGCTGCTCACCTGCCTTGACTGCACCTGCTTGTGGGTGCGCGACACGAACCGCCTCACAGACGCGCTGGAGACGAACCCGGAGTACCTCAAGAATGACGCTATTGAGTCTGGCGAGGTCATTCATCTCAAGGATATGCAAGTTGGTGTGGGCCGCCGCTTTCGAGGGCTCAAGCTTTGGATGGTGATGCGCACATATGGCACCGCCAAGCTTCAGCAGCATATCCGAAGCGATGTCGCGATGGCCAAGGCGTTCGAGGACCTTGTACATGCCGATGACCGGTTTGAGATTGTAGTGCCGAGAAACTTCGCCCTCGTATGCTTCAGGATCAGAGCAAGAGGAACCATGACGGAGGAAGCCACCGATGAGGTGAACCGTGTGCTGATTAACCGGCTCAACATGTCCGGGAAGGCCTACCTAGCGCACACCGTGGTTGGCAACAGATTCGTTCTACGGTTCGCGGTGGGGTCGTCGCTGCAGGAGGATCGGCACGTGAGAAGCGCTTGGGAGCTCATAAAGAAAACAACGGCCGAGATCATCGATGGGGAGGAGATCGTACAATAAGAGCATTGGTCAATTAATATGTTTGACTAATTATTATTGTTTGTGTGGAGTAATAAAATCCTTGCAATGGCGGTGCATGATCCGCGCAGTCGTTGGTTGCACGATGTACCGGTGACTGCCTTCATGCATGTGCTGTGAATCTCAGTTTGTATTATTTATTTATTAAGAGAGATGACTAAATTAGTGTTGATAGTAATTTATGTCAAGAATGTGAATGTATATTTCTAAACAATATATTTTTATGTGTCTTTTATCATCTTTGTTAAAAAATGTATTTATTCATCATTACATCAATTATATGAAGGTGATTTAATGGTTATTATTTGTTTATATACCACTATCATAACTTATTATAGGAGGGCACTGTTTTGACATTTTTTGGAGACCTATTTCTTATGGTTCACTGATAGTAAATTAGTGTTCCCAGTAATTTATGACAAGAATGTAAATGTATGTTTTTAAACCATACATGCTTATGTGTCTTTAACCATCTATATCAAACAAAAATGTTGTATTCACCATCACATCAATTATTATAAGATTATTTGATGGTTATGCTTTTTTTATATACCATTATGATGACTTACTATTAGAGTGCACTTTCTCGACATTGTTATGGAGATCTATTGTTTACGGTTCAGTGGTAAA
>NC_057804.1:664008381-664044043 GCF_018294505.1 Triticum aestivum
TTGTGTGAGACTTTTTTGTCTATCTTGTTTCTTATTGACTATCAGGTTATTTATGAAAATACAATTTTATTGGGAAATATCCTCAATTATCTTTATTTTACAAGAACACCAATTAAAGGACCAATGTAAGGATTTAAGAGAAAATACTAGATCAGTCAATACTTGGACATTTTGAGTGATGTTAAACCATTACACATTTTTTGTATGCCTCCTACTTGCCTAGTCTAGGCTTTGCCCTCTTTGCTATCTCATTAGTTAACTGACGGTAGCTAGTTACCTCATTTTTTTTAGAAAAGGAGGATGTACCCCCGGCTTCTGCATCTGGACGATGCATACAACCATATTATTAATTATTCACAAAGACCATACAAGGTGATACATCAATAAGCCTGAAGCCACCATCTTGGCAACATGGTTGCTACTCATATCCCCTTGATGAAGGCGTGCCGAATGTCCGGGCCTAATACCAAACAGACATCGCACCAAAGCCTAACATCTAAAGCCAGGTGTCCCATCCAAACCACTATGGATTGGGCGTCCCATCCAAGCCACTAAGGATTGGGTCCCACACCGGTCTGGCACACTCCCAATGAGAACCGCACTCTACAAGGGTCGTCACCTCCATCATCCCTCGGCCCATCCTCAGAGCAGAACTGAAGCACTGACCTTGCCAGGCTTCTGTGCCATCAACATCAACATGACGCCAGACAGCTTCCTCCTCCTGTGCGAGTCCATCTCCGCGCATCAGACGTCGAGTCTCCACAGTGCCACGCCGCCGAGATCTGCCATCATCAATGTGCAAGATGAAGCACCGCTCCACCAAAGTCGTCGTCCTTCGGTCCCTCGAGCCCGTGTGCACCACCAAGAATGACGCCCCCAAGAGGGAAACGACACCAGAGAGCCGCCATAATCCGATCTACTGATCTACGTTTACCCTAGAGGTAGCAGAGAGTGGCCTTGAACTTCTCCACGGTGATGCCTCGGGAAGAGAACGACGCAGACTGCATCGCCATCGCCGGCCTTGGAGATAGCAAATAGCAGGTTTTCACCCAAATCTAATCGAAGACCTCCATCTCTCGTGCACGGGTCGCCGCCATCCTTGCCGGGATCAGGATGATCCAGGCCGCCGCTGCCAGATCTCAGCAAGGAGAAGTCCCCCCACCGAGACCCGCCGGCCGAGCAGGGGAGGCCGAGACCGCGCCCATACGACCAGATCCGCGATGGATCCGTGCCCGCGCTGCCGCCCCAGAGCCAACCCCGGGCGCAGCGCCACGGCCTGGCCGCCCGTTCGCACCACCGTCTGGCCGCCACGCCGCCCGACGCGCTCTCGCCGCATCAACATCAGGACTCCGCCGCGCCGCCGCATCTCGCGCTACAGCCGGACGCCGGGAGGAGATGAAGGGCCCCGCTGCCGCCGACGCGCACCGGGCTTCGCCCAACGGCGCCTTCTGGTGGCGGCGAGGGGAGGGGACGGTGTAGGGGCGCGGGGTGGGGGCTAGGGTTCCCCCGCCGCCGCCCGCAAGAGCGATGCGAGGGACGAGGGACGAGCTAGTTACCTCATGTCTATAAGCCCTCATTACTGGAGCATTGCCTAGATTAGTATAGGTTATTTAATTGTTTCTTTACTTTATATTACACTAGCAAAAGGTCATGTGGGTTGCAAGGGGTTTTAATGTCAGAAATATTAAGGGGTTTTCTATAAAATAGTAAAATGGACTAAGAATACCTATTTCTTTTATTAGTAGGTATATATATATATACCGTTTATGTGCCCTTATAGAAGGTAGCACCAAATATAATGATTTCCAAAGTTCGCTTTAGGTGTGCACACAACTAGAGATCATTACAAGTCTATTTGTGTTACGAGGGAAGGACTAACCATAGCTCCTCAGGTTCGACAAATATACGGATAAACTTCCAGTAAGTACTATGGTGATCTGTGGTCATCAGTAGCTATCATCGTCAAGGAAGTGGCCGATTGGTCACGAGCAATTGCACGGTGGCAATGGAGACCAGCTGGTCTGAGGACAGCAACAAAACCTTCAGCGTGTGAACATCAAGCATCAACAAGAGGAGAGCGTATTGGAGATGGACAACAAGGTCATGCCTCCGATCCTTCCTTGCCGCTGATATTCTTGAGATGCTGATTACTAATGAGGCTTGATATTGTTCTCATGGTTGCTCCTGGGGTATCATAGAGCTGCACAATTATCTAACAGGTGTGTATGAGAAGCATGATGCCAAGACGACTCTGTCTAATCTTTTAATTTTTATACGTGGCAAAAGATTTGCCATTTTCATTGATTAAGAAGAAGAGAGTTGCCTCGTTAATTAGAGAAAAACCGGCCGAAAACCTAGATACAAACCTCACAAGGGGCACATGCGGCCGACCTGGCCACAACTACGCCAAACAATCACTACGGCAAACAATCGACCACAGCGTCGAGGACATGGCAGCTCTGATTTTGCCGACGAGCTTCAGAGGAGAAAGTTGCAAGCCTCGCCCCGACCTAGTCCAGCACAACATCTAGAGAGCACCACCCAAAGAAAAACTGCCCTCATGGAGTCATCGTTGCCACAACGACCCCGCCGCCCGCAGCTCCGACTTCTCTGTCATAGCCAGAAACCTGCACGGGCACACCCATTGGCGCACCGGACCGTCGACATTGGAAGGACAAGCGGCGACTCATCTCTGCTCGCCATCATCGTCGTTGCCACACACGTCACAATGCCACATCAACCTCATTGCCGACCAGGCATGTGCCGACCGCGATGCCGTGCACGTACAGCCCGCAGGAAGCACAAATGGGACCAAGACCTCCAAGACGGCGCCCCAAAGAGGGAACACGACGTTGGAGACGACACTGCCGCCTGATCCAACCAGGATCTTGACTTTTGCCTGTAGATCTTGACCCGAGAGATGATGATTCACAAATCACCAAGACAACGCCTCTAAGGCAGAAAGCGACGCCCACGAGCACTGCCGCTGCCGGCCGGCAAGCACCGGCCTGGCTTTCGCCCGGACCAGGAAACACCATCACTCCCACACGGTCGACCGATACCAACCAGCACCTGCACTAACCCACGCACCCCTACACAGCAACTGCTCCATCACCACGTAGGGACCACCACCACGTCTCGCTACCGAGCGAAAGCTGCCAGACAGAAGAGCCAAGCCTCCCTCCACCAAGCACACCGCGGGCGCAGCGTCGCCACACAAACTCCATAGCCGCCGACACGTCAACCACCGTCCCAGGGCCGCCGCCCCGGAGTCCTAACACCACCACACCAGGCCCGGGGACAGGAGGTCACCATGCTGCGCTGCAGCCACCGCACCACGCGGACGCATTGCCGTAGCAGAAAACCGTCGCTGGACGGCCGAATCCGACCCTGCCCGTCCAAATCCGGTAGCGGCCAGCCCTCCCGTGGACCACCATCTCTCCACCGAAGCCCCGGGACGCCACGCCGAGCGGAACCAGAGACCTAGCCGGGGAGCTGACAGGGTCAACAACAGAGCGCCATGCCCTCGCCCGCCGACCGCTGCCATGGGGGAGATCGGAGCGTCACCAGGCCCGGCCACCACGCCGCCCTCCGCGGCCAAAGTAGCCGCCCGCCGCCACGAAGCCAGGGCCGCCGCCCAGATCCAACATACCGATCGTGTTGTCACGGGCCGGGAGAGCCCCGCCGCCGCCATCCGCTGTGCGGGCTTGGCCCGACCCCGTCATTCAGCGGGGGCGAGGTGGTTGAGGAGAGGAGGGGTGGTGGGTGGCGGCAGCGGGATTGGGCTCCGCTCGAGCCGTCCCGGGAGGCGAAGCGAAGGACGAGCGGTGGTCTAGGGTTTAGGGTTGGAAGCTCTGGACCATGCCAAGCATGATCCTCAAATAACTTACCACCCTTCACTTGGTGCAGGTTCGCAACAGGCCCGGTGTAGAGGTTAGCTCTCCCATGTGGCAACGAACAGAACCGTTTGGATTTTGAAAACGAGAGCAGCACAGTGGACTGCATTGATGCGTGGGGAGGCAGAGGCAATGTAATCTGGCGGTGACAGCTAGGGTTGCCTTGTTGCTACATATAAATCCACTTAGGTAGGATGTGCGAGGACTAATCATGATATGATTTGTAACTAGCCCACCATCCGAATCAACCAGATCAATCGCTACTCCCATTAACTTAATGCATCCATTATTTGTTCATGACTCATATTTAACCTCATGTACCACCTAGCAAAAAATGTCTGCGGTCGTCGACATGGGTAAAACGATAGCAGCACGGTGAGAGTAACTTTAAAGCTGGTGCATGCATGAGGAGGAAGAGCTAGCTAGATGCAATCCAGTGTTGACGGATAAGCTAGGTTGCCTTGTTGATCCTTATAAAGCCACTCAGGTAGGAAGCATGAGGGCTAGTATAATCACGGTATGATTTATAATCGCCCAAATCCGAATCAACCAAATAAGTTGTCATCCCATTAATATAGGACACCGCTAACGTCCACATGTGCGGTGGGAGCCAAATCCGCCCACACGCCTTATAGCACACAAACATGTGAAAATCTTTTTCGATTTTCTATTTTTAAAATGTTTTATCTCTAAAATGAAAAATCCGATTGAAGATCCGTTTTCACCATTAAATCTCTCGCGACGAGATCTTCGAAACTAGATCTCATATCAATATATTTCGACGGATTTTTTTTGGGTTAAAATTTGCCATGTCTGTTGCACATGAATTGACATGATGTTTACACTGAAGTTGCCATGATATGTTTCAGCCATTTTCTTCTACATTTAAAAGTAAAATTTGACATATTATAAAATGAGAAATTAAGAAACTAGACTTGCCATGCATCATAAATTAAAATTGACATGGTACATGCACTTACAATTGCCATGGTTCATACAAAAAAATATTTTCATGGTCAAAGTACTGGAATTGCCATCATCGGAAAACTAAAATTGCCACATGGCAACTTTAGTTTAGCCCTATGGCAACTACAGTGTAAACATCATGACAACTTTTGGGGGAAAAAATTTCGTCGAAACATATCAACATGGGGTCTAGTTTTTGAAGATCTCGTCGAGACGGATTTAATGGTAACAACAGATTTTTAATTCGCTTTTTTAATTAGGAGATAAAACATTTTTAAGCCGAAAATAAAAAAATATTCTGCTGATGTCATCTGTTCATACGTGGCAAAATGAGTGGTGTTGGACGCGTGTGGACGATGTGCAAATGCCCACACGTGTGTGCGTTAGTTTTTCCGTTAATTTATATATGTCATTGGTTAATGACTTGTAATGAACTCTTTGTCCTGCCTAAAAAATTAAGATGTAAACTTACTGTGGATCTAAGACCGACTTCGCTCATTCCCGAATCATGGTGCCCATGTGTTGTGTGGCCAGTAAATGTGGATGAGCTAAGTGTTAGAATATTTGTGCTTGACCCAATAGCTAATTCCAAATTAATTTCAAAGGCTCATGTATGGCAAGAGAGGTGGAGTTGTAATCTTTAGTTTCACCCCACAAATGCGGTGTACCTATATACCTATCGGCCAACAACAAAGAATCGAATCGAGCTAGGGTTCTACCTATTCTCGCTTTCGCACTAACATCATAATCTACTCCATCACAAGCACTTTCATGCACCAACCAATGAGAGAACAAATCTTCAAAACGTCTCCCTCTTGTGATCGTGCACCTAGAGAGTGCGAATAAGATTTTTGGGCTTCACGCAACTGCTCACTTTTCTTCACCGCGGGTTGTCTTTAGTCAGGTGGTGCCGTGCACCGCCTGTCTCTGTCACTGTATGCTTTGACAAATCTTTGCCAGTATCGTTATCCACAGCATCAATTTTGCACGACTCTTCATCCACAAACAATCTACATATGCAAAGTGATCTGATCTACTCTTTAGCTATGATTTCTATATGTGCGATATTGTATTATATATGTTGGAGTTTTACATCCTAATAGTTGATTTAGTCGTGAGTTATATTCTAATATTAATCATGAATTTCCTAATCATCCATCATCAAGTATCGTAACTTTGCAGAGGCCGGGTGTGTGCTCATTGTGTTTGTATCCTTCCTTTTTTAAGAACCTCGTTGCGAAGGCAGGCGGCTCCTGCATTTCATTAAGAAGAAGAGAGATGGTCGTTTATAGGGGAAATCGGACCCAAAAACCTAATATTTCCCGGTTAATTAGAGAAAACGGAATAAATTCATAAAACAAGAAAAAGGCACTGGAGCTTGGGTGGAGGGCAAAACATAAACGCGACATCAAGGAACATCATCTGATCGACACACACAAGACCGCGAAGGCCCAGAAGCATTAGGTGTGGCTCAAGTGCAACCGAAATGACGACCACACGTTCAACAAAGCTCATCCATATCAAGGCTCGCCACCGCCTTTACATGGAAGCATCATGGGCTAATATTATCTTATGTGAAACATCCTGCAAGGTCCAGCTTGGACTTCCCGCCAATGCCCGCCTAAGTGCTCAGCCTCAATCACTTGCGGGGAAAGCGGCTTTTTTTTACATGTCTTGGTAGTCTTTCTTGTTTTGCTCAGCGCCCTTCACTTTGCTCACCTCTGACAACTCATCAAAAAACTTCCAACAACCTACACTGCACGCACTTGTTAGTCGGGATGTTGCACACAATGTTCTTTTGTTCTTCTTTTCAGGGCGCTCGCTACAACGCTCAGGGCGAGAGGCAACATCGTTTACCTTGTGTAAGGCTTCGGGGTCCCAAGCAGAGGGGATGGGACCGCACGAGTAACCTTGCTAAGAAATTCCTCCAAAGATAAAGGTGGTGCAACACCTGAGTCACCTCAGCAACAACACTGCTCATCTCCACTTGAGACGAAACCTCTTGATGCTGCATCCCGAGTTAATAAAATCCATCCTTTATCGAATAAATAAAATTATCCAACATCAAGCACACCTGCAAGCAAGAATCTTCTACTCCCTCCATCCCAAAATATGACTATAAAACTGTCCAAATGCAGTTTTATTTCTTGTCTTTCCCTGCAACAACGGGACGGTCAATACATATGCATACTTTTCCAGAACGGTGTGCCCGATCAACAAGGAGCGTACTTGCTAAGGTGGTCTTCTTTTACAGTAGTCCATTTATTACCATTGTGCGATCGCTCGCAGTAGGCAGTAGGTGTGAGAATTCTTGCGTACGTCCGGACGTAGAGTCTTGATCATAGATGGCGTGCATACTGAAGTTGGAATATTAGAGATGAGCACTGTACAAGACAAAGAAGAAAAGGCAAACTAACCGCCTAGTGTCCAATGTGCTCATTTATAATGTCGTTTTCTGCTTGTCTGATGCTCACTGCTCAGGCCTGCCCGACCTGCATCCATAAGATCCACATGCATGCCTCTGATCACTTCACCAAAGTGCATGCACTGTAAGATTGCAGGAAGCGTATAACCCTCTCGGGCCGCGTGATTTGTATATATAGTGAATATGCCGTGGCTTACAAGTTGTAGACGATCGCAAGGATACGTCCGTGAAGTACACGAGAGAGAGAGGAAGAGGTGTACACGCAGGTAGAGAAGAAGAGAGAGAAAGTAATTCAAACAGACTACCAAACCTATCTCTATCTTAAGCTATTCTCTAACATCCTCCCTCAATCCAAACCTATGGAAGTTTGTCTAGGTTTAGATTGTACCTGAATTCATCTAGCCGTCTCATAGTAAGCGGTTTGGTAAAACCATCAGCAAGTTGATCTCCTGTTGGAATGAACTTGATGTCAAGTAGCTTGCGAGCTACTCTCTCTCTGACAAAGTGAAAATCAACTTTTATGTGTTTTGTGCGTGCATGGAATACAGGATTTGCTGAGAGGTAGGTTGCACCAATATTATCACACCATAACCTTGCAACTTGAGGAACCTGAATTCCTAACTCATAAAGTAGAGTCTGAATCCACATAATCTCAGCAGTGGCATTAGCTAAAGCTTTGTACTCTGCTTCAGTACTGGATCTCGAGACAGTAGCCTGTTTCCTTGCACTCCATGACACCAAATTTGATCCCAGAAATACATCAAATCCACCTGTAGACCTCCTATAATTAGCACATCCTGCCCAATCTGCATCTGAATAGGCACTGACAAGCATAGATGAGGACTTAATGATTTTGATCCCAGGCCCCATTGTAAATTTCAGATACCTCACAATTCTTTTGACTGCGGTCCAATGAGCTGTAGTAGGTGCATGCAAATATTGACACACTTTGTTAACAGAATAAGAAATATCTGGACGAGTTAAAGTCAAATACTGCAAAGCACCAACAACACTTCTGTACTTTGTAGCATCCTCAGGACCAAGAGCTTCGCCTACCTCAACTGTAAGTTTTTCTGAAGTTGAGAGTGGTGTACTTACAGGCTTGCAATGTTCTAGCCCCACTTTTCTGAGAATATCTATGGTGTATTTATCCTGTGTTAGAAGTATTCCATCTTTTATCTGTTTTACCTCTATACCAAGGAAATAATGAAGATTGCCCAAATGCTTTAGAGCAAATTCCGTGTTGAGATCTTGAAGCAAACAAGTGGTGGCATCTGAACTGGAACTAGCAACAATTATGTCATCAACATAAACAAGAACAAACATAGTAATGTTGCCTTTTTTATAAAAGAATAATGAGGTGTCTGCCTTGGAGGGAGCAAACCCAAGCTTCTCCAACTGAGTACTTAACTTGGAGTACCATGCTCTTGGAGCTTGCTTCAGCCCATATAGAGCTTTATCTAGCTTGCAAACAAAATGAGGTGTGCTTTTATTCTCATACCCTGGTGGTTGCCACATGAACACTTCTTCCTCAAGAACACCATGAAGAAACGCGTTCTGAACATCTAGCTGTCTAAGACTCCACCCTCTGGAAACAGCAATTGATAGAACAAGTCTAATAGTAGTTGCCTTAACAACCGGACTGAATGTGTCCTCATAATCAATGCCAAATCTTTGTTTGAAACCCTTTGCAACCAATCTAGCCTTGTATCTATCTATACTGCCATCCGACTTTCTTTTAATTTTATAGACCCATTTGCAATCAATCACATTTTGGCCCTTTTTAGGAGATACTAGATGCCAGGTCTTATTTTTCATGAGAGCTTGATATTCATTGTCCATGACCCCTTTCCATTCTTTATGCACAAGTGCATCATGCAAAATATCAGGTTCACCAGTACTAGTAAGAAAAACACGTTTATGACTGTCATACCTGACTGTACCATCTTTGTATTCCTTGGGCTTAAAAATTCCCGATTGTGATTTGGTGTGACGTGATGGAATTGGTAAGGGCGCTTGTGTTTCTGTAATGCATGGCTCAGACACAGAAGATCCCGGTGAATCCCCCTCGTCTGACGCGTCGTCAGGCTCCAGATCCAACGCAGCCGACGCAATGGGCGAAACAGCCGGGGAGTCGGGCGAACGCCCCTGTACGCTATCATTGGGACACACGCTGGTCGGCCTGTCGCGAGCGGGACTGCGGAGGCCCATGTTGCCTGGGGCCCTGCTGACACTCCGGTCGGTCATGGCCTCATCAACTGGTTGAAGCCTGCCACTTGGCGACGGGGCATGCGTTGCAGTATGCCTGGCCCCGCTGGCCCCGCGATCTACATCGGATCGAGAGATTCTGGGACTGCTGTGCACAGGCAAATCTGCCTGAGATCCAACGCCCCTTTCGTCCATTTCTGCACACATGAAATCATAAACACATTCTACATTTTTTCCATTAGAATCAGCATTTTCTGCTACAACTTTTTCTAAACTACTCACTTGATCATTTGCTTTTAACTCTTCCCCGTGATCAGAAGGAGACAAAGGATCAGACAAAAGGGAAATTTCAGCACGCAGAAGAGCACCGGCATTAGGATGTAATTTGGCAAAAGGAAAAAGAGTCTCATCAAAAACGACATCCCTAGAGATGTAGATGCGTCCAGTAGCAATTTCTAGACACTTGTACCCTTTATGAAGATTGCTATAGCCAATGAAGACACATTGGGTAGATCGAAAATCAAGCTTATGTCGATTGTAGGGACGAAGATTTGGGTAGCAAGCACATCCAAAGATTTTTAGAGAATTGTAATCTGGCTTTTGATGAAACAATTTTTCCAAAGGGGTTATATTCCCAATCACTTTACTAGGTAAGCGATTAATGAGATATGTGGCAGCAATGAAAGCTTCATCCCAATATTTTAGAGGCATCGAAGCATGAGCAAGGAGGGATAATCCTCCTTCAACAATATGACGGTGCTTACGTTCTGCCGAGCCATTCTGTTGATGTGCATGAGGGCAAGATACATGATGTTCAATCCCAATGTCACGAAAGAAGGAGTTTAATTTTTCATACTCCCCTCCCCAGTCACTTTGGACTGCGATAATTTTCTTATTGAATCGACGTTCAACAAGTTTCTGAAACTCTTGGAAGATGGAGAAAACTTCAGATTTGCATTTGAGCAAGTATATCCAAGTGAATTTACTGTAGTCATCAATAAAACTAACATAATATTTTTTTTCTTCCAAAAGAATCTCTTGCATGACCCCATACATCACTAAAAATAAGTTCCAAAGGAGCATATGACACACTATGAGATTTAGGATAAGGGAGTTGATGACTCTTGGCACATTGACAAGCATCACATATATACTCATTATTTTGACTACTTGACAGTGGAAGACTGTCTTTATTCACTACTTGCTCAACTATGACTGACGAAGGATGTCCTAATCTTTGATGCCATCTTGCCAAAGAAGGTTTGATGATGGAGTAGGCTTGACAACGACGCTTTCGATTAAATGCTCCGGATGTGATGGGGTAAAGTCCTCCAATGCATCTACCGTGATGGAGGAGCTCCCTCGTTGCCCGATCATTTATGAGAAAATACTCGGGGTGAGTTTCAAAGAAGACATTATTATCGGCTGTTAAACGAGACACGGAGGCAAGATTTTTGTTTGCTTGTGGGACATGCAGAACATCTTTTAGTAGAAGATCACGTTTAGAAGTGGGAGAATTAATTAAAGCATGACCAATGTGATGTATGTCCATACCTCCTCCGTGTGCGGCGGTGTTCAGTTGATCATTGCCATAGTACTTCTCCCGGATGGCGAGCTTCTCAAGCTCACTTGTGATGTGGTCTGTCGCACCCGAGTCAGCGTACCATACGGTGCCTTCTTCTTCTCTTTGTTCCCTCATCGCAGCAGCAACATGGCGCTCATCTGGGACATAATTCTCATCATACCTATGCCAGCAGTCCATTACCTCGTGTCCTGGCTTTTTGCAAAGCTGGCACCTAGATCGCCGGTTGGAGGAGGAGCTGCGGTTGTTGTAGGAGCCACCATAAGAACCGCCATTGTTGCTGGAGCGCGGACCAGTGTTGTTGAAGGGCATGCGCCCACTTCCGTTGCCGTTGCCACGGCCACTCCCTTGGTGACCGCGACCTCGGCCGCCATTGCCGCGTCCACGGGAGATGGTATTGACAGAGGATTGCCGCATATTCATACCTTGCAGTAGGTTGACCCGTGCCTCGAAACTGAGAAGGTGGCTATAGAGCTCCGGGGTGGTGATGGGCTCGACGCGAGTGGCGAGAGCTGACACCACCGAGTTATACTCGAGGTCCAGCCCCTTCAGGACATAGGAGGTCATCTCCCGATCGGTCAATGGCGCACTGGTGGTGGCGATCTCATCCGCCAGTGCTTTTATCTTGGCAAGATACTCCGCCATGGTGGAGTTCCCCTTCTGGAGATTGGCAAGAGCGATCCTGTTATTCACCTCTTGCGCCTGGGTTTGTGCAGCAAAGGTAGCATGGATCGCCCTCCATACTTCAGCCGGCGTCTGTAGAGTCACCACCTGTGCAAGGACTTCATGAGAAAGCGAAGCCATCAGATAACCTTGTACCTGTTGCTGTTGGGCGTACCAGATCGCGCGGGCATAGTTCACGACCTGCTCCTCCTTCCCATCTTTGGTGATGGTAAGGGTAGCAGGCGGCGCCGGGCTTGTGGCGTCGAGGAAGTGCTCCATCTGTGCTCCTTTGATCTGAGGGAGCACGATTGCCTTCCACAAGAGGAAATTAGTCCTCGTGAGTTTTTCTGTTGGTGGAGAACCGAGAGAGGTGCCGCTGCTGCTGGATGAAGATGACGCAAAGGTGGAAGCGGAGGATTGGGTAACTAGGGCACTCATAGTGCCGGCGAGGGTGAAAGAATCGGTGGATGCAGCGGTGCCTGACATGGCTTTTTGGTTTCTCTCGCTAGTTGTCTGTATACGCTAGGTTTTGGTTTCTCTCGTAAAGCTAGATGCGAGAGGAAGCGGCTCTGATTACCATGTAAGATTGCAGGAAGCGTATAACCCTCTCGGGCCGCGTGGTTTGTATATATAGTGAATATGCCGTGGCTTACAAGTTGTAGACGATCGCAAGGATACGTCCGTGAAGTACAAGAGAGAGAGAGGAAGAGGTGTACACGCAGGTACAGAAGAAGAGATAGAAAGTAATTCAAACAGACTACCAAACCTATCTCTATCTTAAGCTATTCTCTAACATGCACTACTCGATCGATCGAGCTTAATTACAAAGTGTTAGTGTGAACTACGAGCTATAGCAAGAATCCGATCAATTGAGATCACGAGCAGCACGATGGTGAATCCGGTGCCACACCCGCTAGTCGGTAGGTCTAGGATGGATTACGGGGTGGGGCGCCTCCAAATCATCCAGTCGTAAAAACCTGCCCGTACGTGTAGCATTGCTTTGGAATAGATAGAAAGTTTTCTCGTATAAAAATGGTGTAGCGTTGCTTTGGAATGTCTTACTAAACAACATCTTCAATAGATGATGTATTTACATCAGAAAAGAGTCGTTGAAATAAAATATACGTCATCAAGAAGTGTTTTTTACATCTCTAAAAAAGACCAACTCCAGTAGATGATGTATAATAGATGATCTAAAATTAGTGCTCAAATAGATGATGTAATACTCTTATATACGAGTGGGTGAGAAGAGCGACAACGGTACGTGAGGATAAGGACTTAGTGATACGTCTCAAACATATCTATAATTTTTGGTTGTTTTAGGTGATTATATTATTACTTTTATAGAATTTTAAAGCAATTTATATTATTTTCTACACTAACCAATTAATTTAGTGAACGGTGTCAGTTCATGTTTTCTTTCTGCATGTTTTCGGTTTTGCAGCAAATCAATATTTACAAAGATCAAAACACAATGCCAATTTTTGAGGATTTTTTCTCGATGACGGAAGACTCTATAAGATTTGGGGAAGGGCCAGACAATCCACCATTCGCCCACACGGGAGTGTGGAGCCCACAGGAACCGCATTAACTCCTTTCTACCTCCATAAATCCCTATAAATACCCTTCGCTGTAGTTTTAGAAATTTTATCGCTGCCGCAAGTTCCTGTTTCACGAAGATCTAATCCAGAGGCCTCTTTCGGAGTTCTGCCGGAGGGGGAAGCCTTTGCTGGAGTCTTCAACCTTGCTGCCTTCATGACCATGTGTGAGTAGTTCCATTAGGACCAAGGGTCCATAGTAGTAGCTAGATGGTTCTTTCTCTCTCTTTTGGATCTTCCATACCATGTTTCCGTGAGTTGCCTCACATGATCGGGATCAATTCGATGTAATCGGTGGTGTGTTTATTGGGATATGAAGAACTATCACTTTATGATAAGATTGTTCATTGAAATAAATAAAATCTTTTGAGGTTTTCTTGGTGTATAGTAAAATAGCTTTGCATGCCCCCGATCTATTATCTTGTTTGGCCAAGTTTGATGGGCTTTTTCTCTCCAGAGTGATTGGTGCTTTGCTGTGGCTTCAATATTGTGATGATATAACCCAGTGACAAAAAGGGCTAAGGCATGTATTGTATTGTTGCCACTAAGGATAAAACGATCGAGTTTCGTCATATTAATTGATGCCTTCCTGTCTATTATGTCATCACACTTATTGTGATACTCTGTTTCTTGCAAACTTAATACATTGAGATGCATGTTGGGTAGTCGTTTGTTGCCCCTAGAGCAGATGTCTCAGGCGTGGCTGGAGCTGTCGTCGTCGCAAGTTCAACTCCACAAGAGGATACCAGTACAACAATGGAGCAGCCAAAACTGACTGGTTCTAGAAGGAAGCGTACATCATATGTATGAGATGATTTTAAGAGAGAACAAATCAATGGGAAATGCCAGGCAATATGCAACTGGTGTCATAAGCCATATGCTGCAGAATCAACCTCTGGTTACGTCACACTTAAGGACTCATCATAATAGTTGTCTCGCTCGGCTTGAACCAATGTGTCCAGAGCAAAGCAAATTAAAGTTGTCAAAATGTGGGGATGGGAAAATTTGGAGACCTATATTTTTTATCAAGAACTTGCTAGAAAGGAACTTGCATTGGTAATATGTGTGCATGACTGCCCGCTTTCTATTATTGATCATGCTGGATTCCGGAAATTTTGTGGTACTTTGCAACCAATGTTCAAGGTAGTGTCTAGAAATACCATTAGGAAGGACATTATAAATGTGTTTTGTGTCCAAAAGAATAGCATGGTGAAGTACTTTGCAAAGTAGGAGAACCGAGTAGCCATCACAACAGATTTGTAGACGGCTGGCCATCAAAAGAGGGGCTATATGGCTGTAACTGCATTATATTGATGCTTCTTGGAAATTAAAGAGGCAACCATGTCTCACTCTAAATCATTATTAGTCCGAAATAGATGTATTGATAAATGTTACTATGAACCTAAATATTCCCTTAACTTTTGTTGCATAGGTTTGTTTATGTTCCGTGCCACACAATGCTGAAGTTATATGTGAAGCACTACATGCATGTCTTGTTGAGTGGCACCTTGAGAACAAGATATCGACGGTGACCTTCGACAATTGTACATCAAATGACAAGGCTATCGGAATTCTACCAGATAAGTTGGACACCTCTTCTCTTATGTTGGAAGGATCGTTGTTGCATATGTGTTGTGCTGCTCATATATTAAATCTGATTGTAAAAGATGGATTGGATGTCATGGAGAAAAGGATTGAGAGGGTACGAGATAGTGCTGCATTTTGGTGAGCCACACATAAAAGACATGAGAAGTTTGAAAAGATGGCACGCCTTCTGAAAAATGAATACACATGTAGATTGGCTCTTGATTGTAAAACTAGGTGGAATTCTGCCTACATAATGTTAAATGGTGCATGCGATACAAAGATGTTTTTGAAAGACTTTCTATACGTGAAAAGAATTTTACTTGTACAACCGGGGAAGATTGGGTCTTTGCTAAGGAGGTTTGTGATAGGCTAAAAGTATTCTTTGATGTCATAGAGTTGTTGTCGGGCACTTCATATGTTACAACTAGTCTTTTCTTTCCGCAGATATGTGGCATTTGGTTGGCCATTCATAAATGGAAAACTAGTAAAGGTAGTGTCATAAAAGCTATGTCTATGGAAATGAAAGACAAGTTTGAGAAGTATTGGAAAAATCTCCACGGTCTTATGTCTATTGCCACCGTCCCCGATCCACATTATAAGATGCATATGTTGAAGGCTTCATTTGGGTCATTGTATGGAAGTGAACATGCATCCACAGAAGTTGATAAAATAAAGAAGTTAATGTTAGATTTGCTGGCTGAATATCAAGACGTATCTCAGTGTGTCGAAACATTTAATGTTGGAAGCACCCCACTTGTTCATGATGGCGGTGTGGATGGAATTTTGGGTGTATTTGAGCAATACTTTTCTTCACAACTTGTTGCTCCTTCTCAAGTTCGCTCAGAATTGGAGACGTACTTGGACGAGCCCCTTATTCATAGAATGGCGGATCTTGACATTATTAATTGGTGGAAAGTTGGAGGTGCCAAGTACCTTACTTTGCAGAACATTTCTCGTGATATATTGCCCACCCCTTTTACATCTGTGGCATCGGAGTCAGTCTTCAATACTAGCGGGAGGTTGCTTAGTGCACATTGCAATCGGCTTACTCCAAGCATAGCTAGAGCTCTTATGTGTATGCAAGCTTGGTCACGAGCGTACATGTTAGGTAATGTTGTTAATTATCAATTTGTATTATGTTTCTAAAGGAAATATGCCCTAGAGGCAATAATAAAGTTATTATTTATATTTCCTTATATCATAATCAATGTTTATTATTCATGCTAGAATTGTATTGACCTGAAACTTAGTACATGTGTGAATATATAGACAAAACATAGTGTCCCTAGTATGCCTCTACTTGACTAGCTCGTTAATCAAAGATGGTTAATTTTCCTAACCATAGACATGTGTTGTCATTTTATGAACGGGATCACATCATTAGGAGAATGATGTGATGGACATGACCCATCTGTTAGCTTAGCATTATGATCGTTACTGTTTCATCGCTACTGCTTTCTTCATGACTTATACATGTTCCTTAGACTATGAGATTATGCAACTCCTGAATAGCAGAGGAACACCTTATGTGCTATCAAACGTCACAACGTAACTGAGTGATTATAAAGATGCTCTACAGGTGTCTCCGAAGGTGTTTGTTGGGTTGGCATAGATCGAGATTAGGATTTGTCACTCTGTGTTTCGGAGAGGTATCTCTGGGCCCTCTCAGTAATGCTCATCACTATAAGCCTTGCAAGCAATGTGACTAATGAGTTAGTTGCGGGATGAAGTATTACGAAATGAGTAAAGAGCTTGTCGGTAAAGAGATTGAACTAGGTATGATGATAGCGACGATCGAATCTCGGGCAAGTAACATACGATGACAAAGGGAACAACATATGTTGTTATGCGGTTTGACCGATAAGGATCTTCGTAGAATATGTAGGAGCCAATATGAGCATCTAGGTTCCGCTATTGGTTTGTCACATCCCTAGCCTTACCTTGCACTAGGCTAGCACTTGTCTGTTGCATCATGTTTAAAATTCTTTTGAAACTTGAAATGGGGATGTCCAAACCCTAGCATTAAATCAACTCAACTAGGATGGATTAAAATCTTTTTCAATAAACCCAAAATGTCCCTAAGAAAAGTTCATGATTTCTGGTTAAGGTGGAAACCTCTGCCAAAAATGATGAATATATTCTTAGATCATTTTTGTACTTTTGAATTAAATCATATTGTATTTGAGTTTGGGCATTTAAATACTATAAATAATTTAAGTGCTCAATTAATTCTGAACTTAAGTGTGGGCTGTTAGGAATAATCCAAACAGAGCCCACAAGTATTTGCAGGATTTTTGGAAACGTTTTACCATTTTTAATAAAGCCCAATATTTACAGAAAAATAGAAAACAGGAAATAAAATAGAGCAACCTTACCTGGACTTACCTTGAGGCCCACCAGGGATACCAGCCCACCTGCGCGGCCCGTTACTGTGCAGCCCAGCTGCCAATCATCTTCCTCCCCCTCGCCCCGAAGCAGCTGCGTGCTGGAAGCACGCGCGTCGACGCCGGCCACCTCCTGCTTCGCGCTGGAGGCCTCTCCTTCGTCCTAATCCGCGTCTGGAGACGCCACACACCCTTCTGGACCTCTCTCATTCTCTCCCGTGCTTCTCCCACCTCCTCTGCTCTCTCCCGCGCCACACCCGAGCACACCCAACGCCGCCGTTCGCTGCCACCACGGCCACCGACCACCCCTCACCCTGCCGATGAGTCCAGAAGCTCCATCGCGTCGTCCTCGACCTCCTCGCTGAGCTACGCAACGCCGGACGCCCTGAAAAGCCTCGCCAATGCCGCCGTTTCCGACCTCGGTTGCCGGAGATCCCCATCGTTATTTCGCCGGACCCCGTGCCTCCCCTGCCTCGCCAGAAGCACCAGAAGAACCGCGGTGAGCCGCTGTACCGTTTCCCACATGACCCGTAGCCTACTTTGCTCTCTAACCGCATCAGCCACCGGAGCCGAACGCTCCCCGCCGCCGGCCATGGCGCCGCCGTAGCTAGAGCGCACCCACGATGCATTCGAGCCTACCCCCGTGCTCAGCGAGTCCGTAGGACTGTGTAGCAACCCGCAGTTTGTCCTCCCGTGCACCAAAACACCGTGTCCGAGCGTGCCCGAACTTCGGCCGCCGCGGAAGTGCTCGCTGCCGTTAACTCCGGCCATCCCAGCTGCTGCTGCCACAACCACTGGATGCGCGAGAGCGCCAGCAGCCCATAAGAGCAAGCCGCACCCCCAGCCGTTGCCTGTAGCGCCACCCCGACCAACTCCGGTGAGTTCCCGCCGCTGCTGTGGTCGCCGGTGTCACCTGCTGACGTGGCACCGGTTAATTAGCACTAATGACCCAGCTAACCACCCCTAGAGCCACCGCCATGTGGGCCCCAGTGTCTAATTATGTTAGTCTAATTTTCTGTTAAGATTAGTACTAATCTGTGTGGACCCCACGTGTCAGCTTTAACTTTGGTCAAGTCAACATTGACCGGCCCCACCTGTCATACACCCAAACCAGCCTGAGACACTGACGTATGGGTCCCACAGGTCAGGTTTGACCTGGCCGACCCAGTTGACCTGCTGATGTCACACCTATGTCATGCTGACGCAGTAACTTATTTTCTGGATTTATTCTTATATAGAAAATTCCAGAAATTTGCCTAAACTTCTAAAAATCATAGAAATTCAACCGTAACTCCAAATGAGATAATTTATATATGAAAAATGATCAAAAAAATCCAATCTATCCATCTGTACTATTTTCATGCATGTTAGAACAACTTATGACTACTGTTTAGGACAATTCAATTAAATGGCATTTAAATAACCACATGTGGAGTTTGAATTTGAATCTTGGATTCAAACCAACTTCATTTAATCTGGTTTTGGTTGCATTAGCTCAAACCACAGCATATTGCCATGTCACATTCATGCATCATCTTGTTGCATTGCATTGATTGTGTTTCTTCTTTGTTTGTCGGTGCTTGTCCCCTCTCAGTAGACGTGTACCGACGATGTGATCAACGACACCGATGAAGAGCTATACTATCTTCAGAAGTGCCAGGCAAGCAAAACCCCCTTGTTCATTCCGATACAATCCCACTCTCTCGCTCCTACTCTCTTTTACTGCATTAGGACAACACCGATTCAACTGTTACTTGCTGCGGTAGCTGAACCCCTTTATCCTTTGCATGACCTGTCATTGCCACAGTAAAAAGATGAAACCCACTAGCATGAGTAGGAGTTGTTTGAGCTCTGATGTGCCTACTCATTCATGCTTGTTTGTCATGCCTGCTACTGCTTAGAGTTGAGTCAGGTCTGATTCATCGGGGATGAATTGGAGGTGTGAAAACAATGTCCTACTGTGTGTGAACTAAGTGTGTGAACACGATTTGGTAAAGGTAGCGGTGAGAGGCCATGTAGGAGTACATGGTGGGTTGTCTCATTGCAGCTGTCCTCAGGAACTGAGTTCTGTGTTTGTGATCCATGAACAATTACTACCACACATTGGGTTCCGGTAACTCAACCCCTCTCGACTTATTAATCAACATGATCTCTGTCCAGGAGTTGCAACTAGTTCCTGGTGTTTGTAGGTAGTGTTAGTAGTCTACCAAGTGGCACCCGGTACAGGTGGGCTTGGGACAGACTAGGCACAGTGGCACGGTGTACCAAGTGGCACCCGGATGGTGGGCTTGGGAACCCTGCTCACATCGTTTGGGGCCGTGAGCGACACCCTGGCCGGATCTCCTTGCGGATGGAACCCGAATGGGTGATAAACCTGGACGAGAGACTTGTGTGGTTAGTCAGGTCGTGGCCGACACCCTCGCTGGACTCCCGCTTGAAGGTTGCCGAGTACATGTCGTGTAAACGGCGGTAAGTGGTGAGAGCGTGTGTGAAGAAGTACACCCCTGCAGGGTTAATATGATCTATTCGAATAGTCGTGTCCACGGTAAAGGACTTCTGGGTTGCCCGTACAGTTCATAGACAAGTGAAAGTGGATACTCTAAAATGCGCAAGATAAGTGTGAGTGCTATGGATGGCGTTCTCGTAGGGAGACGGGAGCGGATCCATAGTGGTGTATTGATATGGTGAATATGTGGACTCGTGTGCGCCACCTCAAAAGAGTTACTTGCAGTCGTAGTTCAGTATAGCCACTGAGTCAAAGCTGGCTTGCTGTAGTTAAACCCCACCACCCCCTTGTTGATAATGATGCATATGTAGATAGTTCTGATGTAAGTCTTGCTGGGTACATTTGTACTCACGTTGCTTAATTTATGTTTTTGCAGAGAGACTTCAGTCTCGCTAGTAGTTCCTCGTGGACTTCGACGTTTAGCTTGTTACCTCAGCTAAGATCTTGTGCCCTCGGCAGGATCTGGTAGATAGTCAGGCTTCTCAGCCTTTTTTATTTGTAGATGTCTGTACTCAGACATGTTAAGCTTCCTCTTGTGCTTTGATTTGTGTGCTCTGGATGTTGGGTTATGAGACCCATGTTTGTAATATCTCGCTCCTCGGAGCCTACTGAATAAATACTTGAGTTGTAGAGTCATGTTGTGATGCCATGTTGTATTTGCACATATCGAGCATATTGTGTGTATGTTATTAAAATGCTTGGTATGTGCGGGATCTCACTATCTAGTTGTTTATGCTTAGTAGCCTCTCTTACTGGGAAATGTCTCCTAGTGCTTCCACTGAGCCATGGTAGCTTGCTACAGCTCCGGAACACTTAGGCTGGCCGGCATGTGTCCTTCTTCGATCCTATGTCTGTCCCTTCGGGGAAATGTCCGATGAATGCCGGAGTCCTGTTAGCCCGCTACAGCCCGGTTCACCGGAGTCCTGCTAGCCCAGTGCTACAGCCTGGATTCACTCGCTGATGACCGACACATTCGATGCTGGGTCATGTATGCCTGTCCATGTAAGTTAGTGCCACTTTGGGTTCATGACTAGCCATGTCAGCCCGGGTTCTTTGTCATATGGATGCTAGCGGCACTATCATATACGTGAGCCAAAAGGCGCAAACGGTCCCGGGCCAGGTAAGGTGGCACCCATGGGAATACCGTGCGTGAGGCCGCAAAGTGATATGATGTGTTACATGCTAGATCGGTGTGACTTAGGATCGGGGTCCTGACAGCTTTGGTGGTTATTGACCAGAGATATGTCTTGGTCATGTCTACACACTTCTCGAACTCGTAGGGTCCGCGCGCTTAACGTTCGATGACGATTTGTATTATGAGTTATGTGTTGATGACCGAAGTTTGTTCGGGGTCCTGGATGAGATCATGGACGTGACGAGGACTCTCGAAATGGTCGAGACATAAAGACTGATATATTGGAAGGCTATATTGAGACATCGGAATGGTTCAGGACAAGTTCGGGTATTTTTCTGAGTACCGGGAGGTTACCAGAACCCCTCGGGGAGTTATTGGGCCTTAATGGGCTTTAGGGGAAAGGAATGAAGGGCCACAAGGGGTGGCCGCGCGCCCCCCATGGGCTTGTCTGATTTGAACTAGGAGGGGGCGGCACCCCCCTCTCCTTCCTTGTCCCCTCTTCCCCCTTCCTACTTCTCCTAGTTGGAATAGGAAAGGGGGGGGGACCGAATCCTACTTGGACTGGGAGTCCAAGTAGGACTCCTCCCTTTAGCGCGCCCCCTCTAGGGCCGGCCTCCTCCTCCTTCCTCCTTTATATACAGGGGCAGGGGGGCACCCTAGCACACACCATGTTTTGCCTTTGCCGTGTGTGGTGCCCCCCTCCACAGTAACACACCTCGATAATATCGCCAAGTGCTTCGGCGAAGCCCTGCGCCAGTAACATCATCATCACCGTTGCCATGCCATCGTGCTGACCGAACTCACCCTCGTCCTCAACTGGATCAAGAGCACGATGGACATCATCGAGCTGAACGTGTGCTGAACGCGGAGGTGCCGTACGTTCGGTACTTGGATCGGTTGGATCACGAAGACGTTCGACAACATCAACCGCGTTAACTAATCGCTTCCGCTTTCGGTCTATGAGGGTACATGGACACACTCTCCCCTCTCGTTGCTATGCATCTCCTAGGTAGATCTTGCGTGATCGTAGGATTTTTTTTGAAACCGTGTTCCCCTATAGTGGCATCTGAGCCAGGTCTATCTGTAGATGATATGCATGAGTAGAACACAGAGAGTTGTGGGTGATAATAGTCATACTACTTACCACCAACATGGCGGTATTGTTGGATGTAGCGGCCCGGACCGACATTACATGACCGCGTTCATGAGACTGGTTCTACCGACGTGCTTTTGCACATGGGTGGCTGACGGGTGTCTGTTTCTCCAACTTTAGCTGAATTGAGATTGACTATGGCCGGTCCTTGTTGAAGGTTAAAACAACACACTTGACGAAAAATTGTTGTGGTCTTGATGCGTAGGTAAGAACGGTTCTTGCTACAAGCCCGTAGCAGCCACATAAAATTTGCAACAACAAAGTAGAGGACGTCTAACTTGTTTTTGCAGGGCTTGTTGTGATGTGATATGGTCAAGACATGATGTGATATAAATTGTTGTATGAGATGATCATCTTTTGTAACAGAGTTATCGGCAACTGGCAGGAGCCATATGGTTGTCGCTTTATTGTATGCAATTGAACCGCCATGTAATTTCTTTACTTTATCACTAAGCGGTAGCGATAGTCGTAGAAGCAATAGTTGGCGAGACGATAATGATGCTACGATGGTGATCAAGGTGTTGTGCCGGTGACAACGTAGATCATGACGATGCTTCGGTGATGGAGATCATAAGCACAAGATGATGATGGCCATATCATGTAACATATTTTTATTGTGTGTGATGTTTATCTTTTATGCTTCATATTTTGCTTGGTACGGCGGTAGCATTATAAGATGATCCCTTACTAAAATTTCAAGGTATAAGTGTTCTCCCTGAGTATGCACCGTTGCGACAGTTCTTCGTGCTGAGACACCACGTGATGATCGGGTGTGATAGGCTCTACGTTCACATACAATGGGTGCAAGCTAGTTTTGCACATGCAGAATACTCGGGTTAAACTTGACGAGCCTAGCATATGCATGTATGGCCTCGGAACACTGGAGACCGAAAGGTCGAGCGTGAATCATATAGTAGATATGATCAACATAGAGATGTTCACCATTGAAAACTACTCCATCTCACGTGATGATCAGACATGGTTTAGTTGATATGGATCACGTGATCATTTAGATGACTAGAGGGATGTCTATCTAAGTGGGAGTTCTCAAGTAATATGATTAATTGAACTTTAATTTATCATGAACTTAGTCCTGATAGTATTTTGCAAATTATGTTGTAGATCAATAGCTCGCGTTATAGCTTCCAATGTTTTTATATGTGTTCCTAGAGAAAACTAAGTTGAAACATGAGTAGCAATGATTCGGACTGGGTCCGTGATCTGTGGTTTATCCTCATTGCTGCACAGAAGAATTATGTCCTTAATGCACCGTTAGGTGACAGACCTATTGCAGGAGCAGATGCAGACGTTATGAACATTTGGCTAGCTCAATATGATGACTACTTGATTGTTTAGTGCACCATGCTTTACGGCTTAGAATTGGGACTTTAAAAACGTTTTGAATGCCACAGAGCATATGAGATGTTCCAAGAGTTGAAATTGGTATTTCAGATTCATGTCCGTGTCAAGAGGTATGATACCTCTGACAAGTACTTCGCCTAAAAAGATGGAGGAGAATTGCTCAGGTAGTGAGCATGTGCTCAGAATGTCTGGGTACTACAATCGCTTGAATCAAGTGGGAGTTAATCTTTCAGATAAGATAGTATTGACAAGAGTTCTCTAGTCACCATTACCAAGTTACTGGAACTTCGTAATGAACTATAGTATGCAAGGGATGACGAAAATGATTCCCGAGCTCTTTATGATGCTGAAATTGATGGAGGTAGAAATCAAGAAAGAGCATCAAGTGTTGATGATTGACAAGATTGCTAGTTTAAAGAAAAGGGCAAAGGGATAGAAAGGGAACTTCAAGTAGAATGGCAAGCAAGTTGTCACTCCCGAGAAGATGCCCAAAGCTGGACCCAAGCCTGAAATTGAGTGCTTCTAATGCAAAAGGAAATGGTCACTAGAAGCGGAACTACCCCAAACGTTTGGCGGATAAGAAGGATGGCAAAGTGAACAAAGGTATATTTGATATACAGGTTATTGATGTGTACCTTACTAGTGCTGATAGTTACCCCAGGCTATTTTATACTCATTCGGTTGCTAAGATTAGTAACTCGAAACAGGAGTTGCAGAATAAATAGAGACTAGTTGAGGATGTAGTGACGATGTGTGTTGGAAGTGGTTCCAAGATTGATATGATCATCATCGCACACTCCCTATATTTTCGGGACTATTGTTGAACCTAAATAAATGTTATTTGGTGTTTGCATTGAGCATGAATATGATTAGATCGTGTTTATTGCAATATGATTATTCATTTAAGACAGAGAATAATTGTTATTCTGTTTGCATGAATAAAACCTTCTATGGTCATACACCCAATGTTGATGGTTTATTGAATCTCGATCTCGGTAATACACATATTCATAATATTGATGCCAAAGGATGCAAAGTTGATAACGATAGTGCAACTTATTTGTGGCACTGCCGTTTGGGTCATATCGGTGTAAAGCATATGAAGAAACTCCATAAAGATGGACTTTGGAATCACTTGATTATGAATCATTTGATATTTGCGAACCGTGCCTTATGGGCAAGATGAGTAACTTCGTTCTCCGGAACAATGGAACGAGATAGTGACTTATTGGAAATAATATATACCGATGTATGCGGTCCAATGAGTGTTGATGCTCGTGGCAGGTATCATTATTTTCTAACCTTCACAGATGATTTAAGAAGATATGGGTATATCTACTTAATGAAACACAACTCTGAAACATATGAAAAGTTCAAAGAATTTCAGAGTGAAGTGGAGAATCATCGTAATAAGAAAATAGAAGTTTCTACGATCTGATCGTGGAGAAGAATATTTGAGTTACGAGTTTGGCCGTCATTTAAAACAATGTGGAATAGTTTCACAGTTCACGCCACCTGGAACCCCACAGCGTAATGGTGTGTCCGAACGTCGTAACCGTACTTTACTGAATATGGTGCGATGTATGATGTCTCTTAACAATTTACCACTACCGTTTTGGGTTATGCATTAGAGACAGTTGCATTCACTTTAAACAAGGCACTGTCAAAATCCGTTGAGTCGACACCGTATGAACTATGGTTTGACAAGAAACATAAGCTGCCGTTTCTTAAAGTTTGGGGCCGCGATGCTTATGTGAAAAAGATTCAATCTGATAAGCTCGAGCCCAAATCGGAGAAATGTGTCTTCATAGGATACCCAAAAGAAACGGTTGGGTACACCTTCTATCACAGATCCAAAGGCAAGATATTTGTTGCAAAGAATGGATACCTTTCTAGAGAAGGAGTTTCTCTCGAAAGAAGTGAGTGGGAGGAAAGTAGAACTTGATGAGGTAATTGTACCTTTTCCCGAATTGGAAAGTAGTTCATCACACAAATCAGTTCCAGTGATTCCTACACCAATTAGTGAAGAAGCTAATGATATGATCATGAAACTTCAGATCAAGTTACTACCGAACCTCGTAGGTCAATCAGAGTACGGTCCGCACCAGAATGGTACAATAATCCTATTATGGAAGTCATGTTACTAGACCATGGTGAACCTATGAACTATGAGGAAGCGATGATGAGCCCAGATTCCGCGAAATGGCTTGAGGCCATGAAATCTGAGATGGGATCCATGTATGAGAGCAAGGTGTGGACTTTGGTGGACTTGCCCGATGATCGGCAAGCCATAGAAAATAAATGGATCTTCAAGAGGAAGACAGACGCTGATAGTAGTGTTACTATCTACAAAGCTCGACTTGTCGCAAAAGGTTTTCGACAAGTTCAAGGTGTTGACTACAATGAGACTTTCTCAACTGTAGTGATGCTTAAATTCGTTTGAATCATGTTACAATTGCCATATTTTATGAAATCTTGCAAATGGATGTCAAAAACTGCATTCCTTAAATGGATATTTCTTAAAGAAGAGTTGTATATGATGCAACCAGAAGGTTTTGTCGATCCTAAAGGTACTAACAAGGTGTGCAAGCTCCAGCGATCCATCTATGGACTGGTGCCAACATCTCGGAGTTGGAATATACGCTTTGATGAGTTGATCAAATCATATGGTTTTATACAGACTTTTGGAGAAGCTTGTATTTATAAGAAAGTGAGTGGGAGCTCTGTAGTATTTCTAATATTGTATGTGGATGACATATTGTTGATTGAAAATGATATAGAATTTCTGGATAGCATAAAGGGATACTTGAATAAGAGTT
This sequence comes from Triticum aestivum, assembly GCF_018294505.1. Lineage (NCBI taxonomy): Eukaryota > Viridiplantae > Streptophyta > Magnoliopsida > Poales > Poaceae > Triticum > Triticum aestivum. Next base: position 664,034,666 of record NC_057804.1, read on the forward strand.
TTTCAATGAAACACCTCGGTGAAGCTGCTTACAGATTGGGCCTCAATATCTATAGAGATAGATCAAGACGCTTAATTAGACTTTCACAAAGCACATACCTTGATAAAGTTTTTGAAAAAGTTCAAAATGGATCAGTTAAAGAAAGGGTTCTTACCTGTGTTACAAGGTGTAAAGTTGAGTAAGACTCAAAGCCCGACCACGACAGAAGATAGAAAGAGAATGAAAGTTATTCCCTATGCCTCAGTCATAGGTTCTATAAAGTATGCTATGATGTGTACCAGACCTATTGTGTACCTTGCCATGAGTTTGGCAAGGGGGTACAATAGTGACCTAGGAGTAGATCATTGGACAACGGTCAAAATTATCCTTAGTGAGGACTAAGGAAATATTTCTCGGTTATGGAAGTGATAAATAGTTCGTCGTAAAGAGTTACGTCGATGCAAAATTTTACACCGATCCAGATGACTCTGAGTCTCAATCTGGATATGAAAGTGGGAGCAATTAGCTAAAGTAGCTCAATGCAGAGCATTGTAGACATTGAATATTTGCAAAATACACACGGCTCTGAATGTGACATACCCGTTGACTAAACTTCTCTCACAAGCAAAACATGATCTTACTCTAGTAAACACTTTGGTTGTTGGTCATATGGCGATGTGAACTATGGGTGTTAATCACATACAGATGTGAACTATTGATGTTAAATCACATGGCGATATGAACTAGATTATTGACTCTAGTGCAAGTGGGAGACTGAAGGAAATATGCCCTAGAGGCTATAATAAAGTTGTTATTTATATTTCCTTGTATCATGATAAATGTTTATTATTCATGCTAGAATTGTATTAACCGGAAACTTAGTACATGTGTGAATACATAGACAAAACAGAGTGTCCCTAGTATGCCTCTACTTGACTAGCTAGCTCGTTAATCAAAGATGGTTAAGTTTCCTAACCATAGACATGTGTTGTCATTTGATGAATGGGATCACATCATTTGGATAATGATGTGATGAACATGACCCATCCGTTAGCTTAGCATTATGATCGTTACAATTTCATTGCTACTACTTTCTTCATGACTTATACATGTTCCTCTGACTATGAGATTATGCAACTCCCGAATACCGGAGGAAGACCTTGTGTGCTATCAAATGTCACAACATAACTTATAAAGATGCTCTACAGGTGTATCCGAAGGTGTTTGTTGGGGGCATAGATTGAGATTAGGATTTGTCACTTCGTGTTTTGTAGAGGTATCTCTGGGCCCTCTCGGTAATGCTCATCACTATAAGCCTTGCAAGCAATGTGACTAATGAGTTAGTTGCGGGATGAAGTATTATAGAATGAGTAAAGAGACTTGCTGGTAACGAGATTGAACTAGGTATGATGATACCGATGATCGAATCTCGGGCAAGTAACATACCTGTGACAAAGGGAACAACGTATGTTGTTATGCTGTTTGACTGATAAAGATCTTCGTAGAATATGTAGGAACCAATATGAGCATCCAGGTTCCGCTATTGGTTATTGACCAGAGATATGTCTCGGTCATGTCTACATAGTTCTCGAACCCGTAGGGTCCGCACACATAACGTTCGATTACGATTTGTATTATGAGTTATGTGTTTTGATGACCGAAGTTTGTTCGGAGTCCTGGATGAGATCACGGACGTGACGAGGAGTCTCGAAATGGTCGAGACATAAAGGTTGATATATTGGAAGGCTATATTGGGACATCGGGATGGTTCCGGACAAGTTCGGGTATTTTCTGGAGTACCGGGAGGTTACGGAACCCCCCGGGGAGTTATTGGGCCTTAATGGGCTTTAGGGGAAAGGAGAGAAGGGCCACAAGGGGTGGCCGCCCCCCTCCCCATGGGCTAGTCCGATTTGGACTAGGAGGGGGCGGCGCCCCTCTCTCCTTCCTTGTCCCCTCTTCCCCCTTCCACCTTCTCCTAGTTGGAATAGGAAAGGGGGGACCGAATCCTTCTTGGATCGGGAGTCCAAGTAGGACTCACCCCTTTGGCGCGCCCCCTCTAGGGACGGCCTCCTCCTCCCTCCTATATAAACGGGGGCAGGGGGCACCCTAGAACACACCAAGTTTCGCCTTAGCCGTGTGCGGTGCCCCCCTCCACAGTAACACACCTCGATCATATCGCCGTAGTGCTTAGGCGAAGCCCTGCGCCGGTAACATCATCATCACCGTCGCCACGCCGTCGTGCTGACGGAACTCACCCTTGTCCTTAACTCGATGAAGAGCACGAGGGACGTCATCGAGCTGAACGTGTGCTGAACGCGGAGGTGCCGTACGTTCGGTACTTGGATCGGTTGGATCGCGAAGACGTTCGACTACATCAACCGCGTTAACTATATGCTTCCGCTTTCGGTCTACGAGGGTACGTAGGTGGACACACTCTCCCCTCTCGTTACTATGCATCTCCTAGATAGATCTTGCGTGATCCTAGGAATTTTTTTGAAATTACCTCGTTCCCCAACAGTTTCTTTGTGCTGTGCATAAATTATTTTTTTGCTTCATCTTTGCATTAGGTGATATCAACTTTGCTTTGCAAGCAGTTCAATCTGTTCTTGAGGATGAAGAAGAAGTGTTGGTAACTCCTTGTTCTCATCTCAATTTAGTATGTTGGGGATGTTCTATACGTTTAAATAAAAAGTGATGTGCTTGCAGTGCACTTCTTGTTTAAGATGTATACTTGTGATGTGTGGTTGGACTTAGATAAGATGCCACATTTTCATCCTTCATGCATGTGCATTCAGAAGTACCTTGTTTATTTTAATGCTTTGCTTTTTATGTCAGGATGAAAATGAGCCAATCATTACTGAAGGCTAACTTGGAGCCAAGAGTGCTCATGTGGACATGCGGCTAGGTCTCCAATTACTAGTGCACCTATAGTTGGAAGTGCATTTGAATTTTGAAATATGTTACATACTTTATATATGCAAATTCGCTTGTGATGTTTAATAAGATTTTACAACTTTGTAATAAGACTTTAAGATAGGAGTTCTACTATGAGACTATTTGAGTTGTCATTGTGTGGTCTACTTCAGTTTTTTTTATGTAATAAAATTTAAGACAACTTTTTTTACTATCAGACTATTTGAGTTGTCATTGTGTGTGTGTGTGGACAATGTTTGAACAGTGTACTTGCTACATATGCTTGTAGCCTATGTTGTCATTTGTGAACGAATGATGATGATTTAATTTCATTTCTTGGAGGGCTTAATGCTGATATTTCTATGCCCATGGAGCTCCATTGGTATCAGGGTATCCAATGGGTTTGGGCATATGGGTATAAGTTGTGCCCATGAATACTTTGGTGGATGGACAGGGGGTAGGAAGATGGATCATGGGTTGGATTTGCATCAATTCCACCCACACCAAACCCGACCCATTGCCATCCCTGACGCCGACTGCCCCATCCGGCGTATGGGACACGTGGTATGATCTGGTATTGTAAAACAAAATGGGGTAACACGGCATATGTATATGCCAGAGGGCCTACACTCTACTTATACCTGTGTCGTGCACCTTTGATGTCGGGCTTTTATGGTGGACACGGAACAGTGGAAGTTGATTTTGGCTGATATGTAAGCCATGCATCCGCACTATGTATATAACTAAGCCGTGCAGCTGCTATGAGACACTCGTCTCACGAGTACCTCGCCATTGCCTTTTGTTTTTTGTGCTAGGTTTTTCGCGCTAGGTTGGGCATCTATAAGGACGAGGATTTGCGGCACACGCGTCTCAGGGCAACGAGTCCCCTGTGCGTGTTTTTCTTTTTTGACTTTTGATTTTTAAACTTTTATATCTTTTGAATGAACAGTCGAAATTAAGTTATTTTCATATTCGTGTTTCTGTGACGAGGGCTTTTAAATAAGATCTATTTTAAATATATTTGATGAAATTTGAAAATATATGTTAAGTTTCAATTGTTGAAACTAAGTACGAGCGATAGGTAAAACCACGATTTTTGTGCTTACAACCAATAGAAAAATATTTACAATTTTTTTTATGAAACTTGGTAAGAGCGAGGAGGAAAATCGCATGTTTCAGAATAGAAATTGTAATTTTCAACGACTAGAACTTAAAACTTAATGTGTGTGCGGGATTCAACCACATGGCAATTCGCGAGGCCAAGCAGCTGGGCAGGGCTTGACAGGTGTATGCCCGGGCAACTGCGTGCCCCTTCGAATTTCCGCATCCATCAAAGTGTTTTAGCCGTTTGCCGAACTTCTTGTTTTCCCTTTTGACGTTTTACCGGCCGACCTTGGTGTTGTCTGTTGTCTGATGATGCGTGATTGACGAGGAGGAGAGCCGTGAGCAAAACTAATTGTGTTTTGAAGTGTCAAGATGTGCCAATTTTTCACGTGGATCCCACTGGAACCTAACGCGATTTTGATATCAGTCCCGTTCGCTGGTAGTCATCTCGCTGCGGTCTTCGGCTAGAAATCTTGAACGGCTAGGAAAAGTCGCTAGTGTCGGCCATCCACGACACCTCCAAGCTCTGGAAGCAAGCGTGTAGTTGCACGTACCGTACGTGACGTAGGCGATTGACTGATATAATTCGACGGGTGTTCATCCTGTGGAGGTTAGTGACAAGACTGAAGCCCTATGTGTATAGAGTGCAAAGGGGTAGGAAATGGTAGCCTGAAAAGACACGTCCCTTGGAGAGGTGCGGTGGGGTGGTGCTTGTTGCTTAATTGGCGACCGTTTGCTGCGCTGAAGCAGCTCTCGTAAGATAAAATTAAACCTCTTCTCCGTGATACCCAAGTTTAGCAATTACTTCACACTAAAACGTGTCTATATCATTTGATTCAAAAAAAAGTTAGAACATCTTATATTTGTGAGGAGGGAAAGTAATTAGGACCTGAGTGCGCATCATGATTACTGCGTAACCATCATCATTTGTTTAATTGTGAAAATGAGGATGTATAATTCAAAACTTCATAATAATAATGCTTTAAAATGCCCTAAAAAATCAATGCACTAGATTAAGTCCTCCAAAAGTCCTGAAATATTTACCATAACTTCCTACATATATGTGGAGTGTCTCCGTGTAAATTTTCAAGTATTTTGGAAAGACAAATAACAATTCTAATTGCAAAATAAAAACTGAAATTGAAAATCCTGAAAGTATTGATGTAGGCTTGGAAGGGTCTTATGATGCTACACTAAATTTTCCAAAAGAACTAGTGCTGTTTCAGATCTCTAAAAATATACTCCCTCTGTTCCTAAATATATGTCTTTTTAAAGATTCCACTATGGACTACATACGTAGGAAAATCAGTGAATCTACACTCTAAAATATGTTTATATACATCCATATGTAGTTTATAGGGGAATCTCTAAAAAAAGACATATATTTAGGAATGGAGGGAGTATAAAATAGAAACATTTAGTAAAATACCAATACAAATTAGCAAAGTCGACTGTAGCAATGGACCTGCTACAGTGGCCAGCCCGACCCTCCTGGCGTCTTCATCAACCTTCGGCCAGTAGGACAAGGCGTGCTTACTGCGCGTGTGTGCCACTCGGCCACCTCCTGCTTCCAGCACGACAGCACCGCAACCACCGATCACCTCGCTGGCTGATTGGCTTCGGACACTGACACTAACTAGCCCCTTCGCACATGATCGTGCACGACAGACACCATGAGCGACCTTGGAAGCCACCGCCGCCGTTTGCCACAGACCGCCTCACGGCCAATCCTATCCACACCTATCCTTATCAACTCTCGAGCACCACATACATACCTAAGCTCCCGAGTGTCGGTGTCAAAACCGGCGGATCTCAGGTAGGGGGTCCCGAACTGTGCGTCTAAGACTATTGATAACAGGAGGCGGGGGACACAATGCTTACCCAGGTTCAGGCCCTCTCTATGGAGGTAGTACCCTACTTCCTGGTTGATTGATTTTGATGATATGAGTATTACAAGAGTTGATCTACCACGAGATCGTAATGGCTAACCCTAGAAGGTAGCCTACGATTATGATTGTTGTTGTCCTACGGACTAAACCCTCCAGTTTATATAGACACCAGAGGGGGCTAGGGTTACACAGAGTCGGTTACAGAGAAAGGAATCTACATATCCGAATCGCCAAGCTTGCCTTTCACGCAAAGGAGAGTCCCATCCGGACACGGGACGAAGTCTTCTATCTTGTATCATAGCCCGATAGTCCGGCACATGCATATAGTCCGGCTGTTCGAGGACCCCTTAATCCAGGACCCCCTCACCGAGCACCCCCTCCCCCTCTTCCTCTTGCTGCCACCACCACATTCAGAGCACCCCACCATGGCTCTTGAGTTCCTACCTCGGGATTGAGGTACAACAAAAACCGAAGCGGATCGCACTATGCCCGGAGGCATATGAAAAAAAGATACTTGAATGTTGTAGGATGGAGAATTGAAATCCAACTTCTGTTCCATTGGATCCTCGGCTTAAACTTAGCAAAAGGAGTGAAGCACCCAAAGTTGATTCAATGGAGTATAGGAGTGTAGTAGGAAGCTTAAGGTATCTTCTGAATACATGACCAGACTTAGCCTATTCCGTTGGCATAGTGAGTCGCTTCATGAAAACGTTGGACAACTGTGAAACATATACTAAAATATATCAAAGGTACAACAAACTTTGGCTGTGTTTATTTGAGAGAGAAGAATAAGGAGGTGGTGGAGCTACTTGGCTATAGTAATATCGACTTGGTAGGAGATGTGGATGATGGTATAAGTACCTTGGACGTTGCATATCTTGGAAGAAATCATAGTGAGTTGTTTATTACAAAAGTAGAATATGGCCATATTATCATCTTGTGAAGCACGGTATATTGCATCTGCAACTACGACAAGTCAAGGTGTGTGGCTAGGAAGCATACTCGGTGACCTCGTAGACAGGGAACCGAATATAGTGGTGCTCGATGTTGACAATAAGTCTACGATTTTCCTATATAAGAATCCGATGCATCATGAGAAAGGCAAGCACATTGATACAAAGTATCGCTACATATAGGAGTGTGTGGAAAAGGACAAGATATAATTATGTTTGCATTGATGATCAGCTTGTATATATCCCGACCAAGTCTTTGGGACAACAGAAGTTCACAAAGATGTGGGAAATGATTGACATCCAAGCTGTAAAGTGAGGACATCGTATTTAGGGGGGTTGGAGGTATGTTTGTTAGAGATAAACACGATTACGTAATCTAGTCTCACAAATTCCTCGTGTTTTCCATCCATAAACCTACGTGGCTAGGGCAAACTCTCCCTTCCAGAGTTCACCGCCAAGCCTGTGAATTTGCCTCCATTCTGCCTCCGGCGGCCAGTGTCGGGGATGGGAATCCATGTGCCTCACTTGTTTTTAGTCCTTGCAGGTGTGGCGCTCGGGCGGATGGCGGCGCTTATTCTTTGAGTTTGTCTCCCAGGTTTCAATCCTCATCGAATTCATCCGTCTGGGCATAGTCGACAGAGGTCCGACGTGGATTCTTGTTGTCTCCTTTGGGATGTGAAGTTAGGGTTTCTCCTCATGTGATGAGATTTGGTGTCACGTACATCATATATATGTAAGGGTTCAACAGCGACTGCAGATCCAGGGCACTGGTCCTTAGGGGCACATACACGAAGAATTTTCGGTTGTTATCGACAAGGTCAAGCCAACTCCGGTAGGGGAGTGGCAATAGCGACGCGTCGATGGCTCATTCTGGCTGCAGTACTAGGTGTTCGATAGTCTCAGATTCTTGATGTAATTTTTATTCGGAAACACTAACGCCCACACATGTGTGCGTTTGCATCTCGCCCACACGCGTGGATCCGCGTCCGTTTGTGGATGCACGAATCTTGGCATGTTTGTGGTGCCATGTAGGATGGGCTGGTGTGTGGGCATTCACCCGGTCGCCCACACGTCCGTTTCACCACACGGAGGGGCCGGCGTGTGGGCGTTTAGCAGTTTGCTCACACGCCAGTTTTCACTCACGCACAAGGGCTGGTGTGTGGGCACTTGCCATCTCGCCCACACGCTCGTCTCCTCTCCCATACTCAAGCTGCCAGTTGCCATGTGTTTTGCAATGTACATGGCAACTGCCCCAGTGTGCTTGTAAACAGATGTAAACTCTTTTTTTTACCCGAACATGTCAGTTGCCATGTGTTTTACAGTGTACACGACAACTGCCCTAGTGCGCTTGTAAGAAGATGGCAACTCTCTCTTTACCCGAACATGTTGTTTTGTCATGTCTTTTTGTAGCGCTACACGGAAACTGCCTAGTGTTAGTAGGTGGCAACTCCTAAGGTTTTCAAATCGTGGCAACTGTTGTAAACCAAATCATACATGGCAACTGCTTAGTGTTAGTAGGTGGCAACCTCTAAAATTTTCAAATCATGCCAACTATAGTAAACCAGACCATACATGGCAATAACTGCAGTTGTCCAAAATGGCATCTCGCACTTGATCTGAGATGGCAACTGCAGTTGAGTAACCATGGCAACTGTAGTTGTCTGACATGGCAACTGTAGTTCAGCGACATGGCAACTACAGTTAAACGGACATTGAAGAAGGTCTGGACCATGGCAACTGCGGGAACGCGTGCTGACTGTCACGTGTGGGCGGGCCATGAGGTAGGTGGCTGGGAGAGGTCGTGTGGCAGTTATCCATTTTGCCTACATGTAGACGTGTAAGAGGGACCGCAAAGAAAAGAAGAAATGTGTGAGCGCTAGTTGTTTTGCCCACACGTAGGCGTGTGGGCTGGGTCTCTTAGACACCATAAAAAACATGTGACCAGACCCCTTAATGCCCACACGTGTGGCAGTTATCGTCGTCCTTTTTATTGCATTTCAGATAATTTGTACCTCTGATGAACTTCTGCAAAGCAAAAAGCAGTCTAGTCCGGCACAGACTTGTAGTCTAAACCGAGCCGGTCATCTATAGGTAGGTTATATTGCTATACCGAGAGTAGATTTTCTACTACCGGGTGCACCTACACCCTTCATGAACAGAAAAGGCTATGAAACAAAATCAAAAGTCTGGATTTTTGGGCCATCAAACTTATTCAATACTTTTAGCTTCTTGCAAAATTTTGTCCACAGAAAACATTCGAGGAGCCCTCATAAAAAATAACAAAATTGGTGTTCAATATTTTGTGCACTTTTGAGTAGATTGTTTTTTGTGAAGGCTACTAGAATGTTATTTGCTCACAAAAGTTTGCAAGAAGCTAAAATTTTAGGTCTTGTTTGATGTCAAAAAATTCAGAAATGTTCAATTTTGTTTTGTATTTTTTTCTGAATTCACCGTTCATCCAGGTGTGTCGTTGCCACGGGCTGCGGCACGCGACGGTGATCACCGGAGACACACTTGGAGTGGAGGAGAAAGAACACAGA
>NC_057804.1:664044287-664058510 GCF_018294505.1 Triticum aestivum
CACCACACGAACGGATTTCTCTGTATTTCACCTCGAGCTCGAACTCGATCTCCTCAGCGATTACACAGGGGGTGGAGTTGGTTTTATGCCCGCGAGCTCGGACATGTCGGGCCACGCTCGAACGTGCCCACTTGCTACTTGCCACGTCCCGCTGCGCACTGGCTCGCGCGCTCCGTTCGCGCCCGTACACGATCGCCGCAGCCATGCTGCGCGCCCGACGCGGTCCACTCCCCCTAAACCTTGCTAACACACTCATGCGGCCACGCGCGCGCGCACACACACACGCTGACCCGCACACACACGCACACCTACACTTGGACGCGCACGCACGCACCCAAGCTCGCTCCGGCTCGAGCCCGACACGGCTACTGCGCGCAAGCACGCGCTCGCGGTGCCCAAACCCTAGACGGGTCTTATTTGCCCTACAAGGTGCACCTACACCCGGGAGCAGCAGCAGCTTTCTCAGTCGTAAAACCCTGCCGTATCGGTGACCTCCATCATCCTCGCGATCTCCTCCAAATACCCCTCGACCTCGTAAAAATCGTTCTCTGCGACGGCGTGGCTATGGTCAGTCTGGTGGAAGGAGACGGCCGTCGACGGTGTATTCTGTGGCTTCTCCTCTGGCTCCGGCGCGGCGGGTGCCGCATTCCATTGCCCCTGGAACTGCTGGTTGTGCATGGTGTCCTCGTAGAAGAAGTTGTTGCTGTTTACTGCGTCCATCTGGCTGACGTACTGCTGGTGCTGCTGCGGGGGGATGCACGGGGCGATGGGTGCCGGAGCCTGCAGGTAGTTCATGTACTCGTGGCCGACCTCCGAGGACTCGAAGCTCCCCGTGTTGGAGCTCTGGTCGGCAGCGGATGGCGTGGGCGCCGTCCTCCACGTCTGCTGCTTCCGGTAGGTGATGGTCCTCCTGAAGATCCGACAGATGGTCCACACCTCCTGCATTTTCAAGTCGTATGCGCACACGTTAGATCAATGTTACACTTACACCGCACCACACGTGGCCGGGACCGTGACCTTGCTCAAAAAATTTTCGTACGCGTGTTCATCGTGATTTGATGTGGTCGATCCTATGGGCGAAGTTCAAACACGCACCACATGGACCATGTGTGGAATTGAATGCACGCGTGGACCACTCACCGCTTCCTGCATGCTCGGGGAGGCGTTGGTGGCCGCGGGGGCGGACGGCAGGAGGCGGAACTCGTGCATCATCCAGTCGGTCTTGGTGCATTTACCGAATTTGCCAAGGTAGTAGACGAGAGATTTCTTCAGCCCAATCAATACGCCCGAGCCCGAGCCCGAGCCGCCGCTGGCGGCAGAGTAGATCGGCCGGTCGATGCCCGTGGCCTTCCAGAAGCCGGAGCCGGTCACCCGGTTGGGACGGATGCTGTTCCGGTACTTCCTCCCCCTGAGGCAGAAGAAGTACCACTCTTTTTCCCCACCAACCGTGCTCCCCTCAGCGTAATTTACTGGTGGACGATGACACTGTAAGATTACAAGTCTTGTTCATGTAAAGAAATCGCACCTGATCACAGAATGAAGAAGGAACTTGCTGGGGAGATCCCATGGGTCGTGTTTGTAGATGTCCATCTCCCGGATGACTTCGATGCTGAGCGGCTTCCCAGCCACCTTCCGCCGGAGGTAGAAGGTGACGAGTTCCTCGTCGGTGGGGTGGAACCGGTATCCCGGCAGTACCACGTCGTCCTCTTCCTCCTCGTCTCCAGCGCCGCCAAGCACCACCTTCTCTTCGCTGATCAACTTCTCCATCTCCATTGCGCTCATCTCCGCCTTGGCTGCTGTTCGCGTAGCTTCGGACTCGTCTGTGTACTTTACGGCCGTACGCTAACTGTCCGAGGCAAACTATACACAACCAAGCTGGTGAATGCTTTTCACGTATAGCAATCTACCGGCCAGTCGCACCTATGATTTTATTGCTTTGATCTGATTTAATTGATTGCAGGAGAAAAGTACAAGTATTTATAAGAGGAAGGTGTGGCTGCTGCTACCTGGGGTAGGTGCACTTGGATAAACAGTAAATTCAGAAGAAAAAAATGCATAGTAAAATAAAAAAAATCTATAACTGATGCTGTCAAACGAGGAACTGACATGCAGGACCCACACCACAGGGAACTGAGGCCTACTCAGCAGACCTTTCTTTTTGCTCTTTTGATTTCTCTTGAATCTGATCTACTTAATGTGTAAAGCATGTGTATTTGTGATACATAGTATGAGGTGTGTGTGTAACATAGTAAGACTATTATATAAATATTTGCCCCAGGCCTCTGTTTAATCCCATCAGTCATGTGTGACCATTCTTGTCACTTGTTCTGGTCACTCAGATATGCACATGTAACTTAATGTTACTGATTCAACAGAAAAATCAAAATAAATTTGAAAGTTTGTTTTTATTTTGTGCATGTTCCTGTTAGTGTTTGATTTGTTCCTGAAAATCATACAAAAATGAAAATTATGCTTCCTTAGTAAAGAAAAGAGATGAAGTTCAATGCTCTAAAAAGCAAAAAATTGGCGCTTGGTTCTTTTTAGCACACGTCTCAGTACTTATGTTTTCCCATAAACTTTGCAGCCGCTGTAAGGCGAATGGCGGTCAGCAGCGCTTGAAGGAACCGCTCCTTCACTAAAAAGCGAACGTGCCATTCCGACCAGGACGGTCCCGACCGAGTAGTCAACGGCCGTTAACGGCACACCATTCCCATGTCAGCTCGCGAGGGGTTTGCCACGTGAAACCGTGCTAAAAAAAGTTCAATGTTTTTTGTCATTGTCATTTTTTCGGCGCGGTGAAATTGCAATGTTTGGAAAAGTTGTGGTTTTTCGCCAATGACGCTGTTATTGTGGTGGTTATGTGTATTTTACTCCTTATTATTTGAGTGCACTATTTGACATTTTTATTGAGGTCGTCTGCTTATGGACTAATAAAAAATAGGTTCCAAAAACTAACAGTGGATGTCCCCCGCAAAAAGAATTAACAGCGGGTGTTTTGATTTTTGTAAGATTTTATGGCTATCATTTGTGCGGAACTTCAGTTGTCTACCTTCTTTCTTGTTCACTATCAAATTCTCTCTGAACATACAACTTTCATGGTAAATGTCTTCAGTTATTACTGGTTTGCAAGAATACCAATTTAACAACCAAATAAGACATTTTTAAGAGATAATAGTAGATCTGCCAATACATGGCGATTTTTGTGTGATGTTAAGCCAGTACACATAAATTATTTTGAGGTAAATACACCAGGGGTCTTAGAACTTGCACACGATGATCAGTTTGGTGCACAAACTTGTAAAACTAGATGATACCCAGCGTCGTTGCTGCGGGAATTTGTAGTGTTGATTTACGGAGTGAGTAAATAGTGAAATCATGAAAGGAAATATATAATTATATGTCTATTTGAACCTTTGATGGGATGATATGAAAAGTCATAGAAAATTGTGTATTGTAGTTGGCAAGTGCATCGGTATTGTGTATTGCGGTTGATAAGTGCATTGGTAATGTGTGCATAGATATTGCAAAACATCGTTGATCATACCTTAGTAGTTCTTTATTGAGTAAAGACTTGCGCCAAGAAATTCAGGACCACCACCTCAATCGTTCATTGTTGTAGGAGAAGTGGAGAAGTGATATCATTGGGTGCAGTGTGCCAACATTTCACTCAAGCTCACACTCTCCCAGTACGTATGTAGACTGCAGCTTCTAGTTCATAAATAGGGAAAAATCATTACCCGATTTCTTTAACTCTGATATGCTTATATAAAATAATAATGTATAATATATACCAGCGGAAGTTTATCCTGTAATATAGTAGGCTAACATACTAATTGAGTAGCAACTGGACGTATGTTGGGCAGCGAAAGTATTTACCTATATCATCATGTCACTTGTCCAATAGAAGTGGTAAATATCACGGAAAGTCTCATAAAATGCAACCAGGGATACGTTGAGGCAATGTGTCAATGTCTCAGTGATGAACCTTTCAATATAAATAGTTCACCTTGCGTTATAAAAAAGTTCATCGTGTATCAAAAAATATTCATCGTATACTATGAAATTGTTCAACGCATTTTTTATTAAATGTTTAATGCATATTCAAAAATTGCTCAACGCATTATTTAATTTTGTAATATTCATCATATATGAAAATAGTTCATCGTATAATACAAAAAATTTCATTGTGTATTAATTAAAAGGGAATTTTACATTTATACCCCTAACTCGAACCCACTACTCATATTTACCCCTACTCGAAGCATCCTCAAAATTTTCCCTCTGTCGTTAAGTGACCTTACAGAAATGCCCTTCCGTGTCGTTTCCGTTCGGCTAAAGGGATTTGAACATCTACAGGGCTTTTATTGGACATTTTGCCCCTGTCTCCATGCATCACCTACATGCGGGACCCATCCGAAGAAAATAAAATAAAATAAACTCTTTCTCTCACTCCTCTCTCTCTCACAATTACTGTGGACCCAACCAAAAAATGAAAAAAAGAAGTCTATTCTATCTTCCATCCTCTCTCTCTCCCCCCCTCTCTCTCCTCCGGCGTGCGGAACTGGCGGCTCCCAGCAGCAGGCGGCGGTTGCCCTTAGCAGGATCGCCGGTGTGGCCGCGCTGAGCACACCATCGTCTCATCATGCTTCGGTTCGTGTCAGCTAAGCGCGTAGGAGGCCACGAGATTCAGCGCCCCGACGGAGTTCAGCGGCGCATGGCGATGGTCATTGTGGGGAGCTCAAAGTGGATGCTTGAGCGCAAAATTGAAGAGCGTGAAGGAATAAGGAGCTCTAGGAGGGCCCCTTGGCGCTAGGAATTGGAGGGGCGCATGCCAGAATCGACGGCAGAGACCTCGGACGGCCAGCGGCGCTTATTGCCCGATCTCCTGTGATGTGCTACCCCTGCTTCTTCTGAGAGCATCCTCGAGTTCTTGGTGAGATGTAGGATGTTTCCCCCTTTTTCCTGAACCTCCTCGTGCCCGTAGCTCCTCCATGCCTAGTACCGCCACTCGCCGTCACGAGAGCTCGATCCTGTCTTGGTTTCTGAAAGGCCCATTGTACCCCAACACCCCAAACCAGTGTAGCTTCGTGCCAGCATCGTCGCCAGGCTGTTCTCGCAGCCACTTGATCGCTTGGCTATCTTCATGTACGTCACCGTCGATCGTGCCTTCGCACATGGGCACCGTCATTTTGGTCCTGAGGCTTAATAAAGTTTTTATATTTTCTAAGTTTTTTGTCGGGATCCACGTGTATGTGTGTGTGAGAGTTTTCCCTTTTATTTTTTATGGTAGGGCACCACACGTCAATGATAGTAAAGGTGAGAGAAAGGGACTTTTTTTCTTTTTTTTTTCTAGGGATGATGGGCGTGTAAGTGTCACATACAGAGAGGGGTCCAAAAAATGTCCCGCGAACAGTCAAAGCCCTTTGACTGGATGGGAACACTACAGAAGGACATTTCTATAAGGGCACCTAACGGCATAGGGGCAAATTTGAGTACACATTGAAATTAAGGGTAAATATGAGTAATGGGTTCGAGTTAGGGGTACAAATATAAAACTACCTAATTAAAATGTTCAATGTATATTTAGAAAATTTTCAATGGATATTAAAATTGTTCAATATATATTTTTTGAACTTTTTTCAAAAGAATACGATAGTTAAACTATCGCGCCTTTAATCTATCACTAGGCCTCACTAATCTGATCGGCTAGTAGCACCCGTTGCAAGTTCGAGCTCTTGCTCATCATTACTTTTTATTTAGTTTTTATTTTACTTTTTTGGAGCTAGCTTACATCATAATGGGCCGACCCATTCGCTTTGCCTTCAGCGAAGGCTCCACCATTTGCCGCCCGTGGGCGGCAAGTAGGCTCTCTTGCAGTCTTTCGTCCCACCCTGCTAGTCAGTGGAGGTGAAGTTTGGCATCCTTATATACGGAAGCCTCTGCACTTCATTAAGTGATGGGTATGGTGAGATAATGAAAACACCACACGCGCACCACGGTAAATGCATGCGACATGAGGGTGATCGCGAGAAAATACCGTTTGTGTCTCCTATACATATGAACTATCGGTCGCCGCCAAAGAGACATTGAACCCAGCTAGGGTTTTGCCTCTTCTCTCTTTTGCACCGTCGTCATAATCTTCTCTGGAGCACCTGTTGCATGCACGGACTAATGGAAGAGCAGGTCTCCCGAACCTCTCGCTCTTGTGATTGTTCGCACACGAACACGTCACCGTGTACCTCCGACGCCGAGGGTGATGCACCGCAGTTCACGCCGAAGGAGACCCGTCCGGAAGCGCGGTACGCAAGCAATCCGGCGGGTGCTTTTCAGGACCCGAAACCCCACGCGCCCGGGAGGGACCCCGTCTGGACACGCGGCGGTTATGGGTTGCCCTAGGTCGATTCGCTCGCCCCTAGAGCCTCGTGGATCGCTGCCTTCCAAGATGAAGAACGAACGAAGAACGAGAGAGAAAGAATAAGGGAGAGATGTAAAAACTAGGGTAAAAGTAGTATATTGATTTGTCGATTGTGTGTTGTTCAATCGACCGTCACCTCTCATCTATTTATGAGGCGGCTTGACTTCCTGTACAAGAAAAGGACTAAAATGTCCATCCAAAGCGTCAAAAACCCTAACCTAACTCAGACAGGAATCTTTGGCAATTTTCCGGATCAACTCGGTCTCACCGATTGTTTTGCTTCGGTCTCACCGAGTGAATGTGGCCAACTCTCTGTAAATTTCTATAATTTTCCGGATCAACTCGGTCTCACCGATTAGTTTGCTTCGGTGCCACCGAGTGAGCGTTGCCAACTTTCTGTGACTTTCTGTAATTTCTCGGATCAACTCGGTTTCACCGAGTCAGTCAACTCGGTCCGTCCGAAATGACTCTGCAGCTTCTGTTTCTGTCCTTGTTTTGCCTCCACAGATTGCATACGACCTCGGATTAAGACAAATTTTATATAAAAATCGACCGTTTCGATGATACAAAGACAACTTGTGTAGAAAGATTTTCCATTTGTGGTCGTGTTGGGGGCTTAATCCGCCAATAAGATCTTGGTACTTTGAGCATAGTTTTGGCCTTCGAGATGAAATCGTACGGCGATGGCCCAAACTTCAAAGACGTTCATATCAACAATACGGAACTCTCTCATGTAGATCTTCTCCTTTTGAGGCCATTTTAAATAAGTTCTTGACCGTGCCAAAATCTGGTGTCAACACATGCCCCCTGTTTTTCGGCAAACTTGTGTGCCGAAAAATAACTTGCACGATGCTTTTTCTAAAGACGATGTCAACACTCCATCGGCCATTTATTTTTCTTAGGATGATAATTATGTATCGGCTATGTTTATGCTTAGGGCGATAATTTTATATCGGCCATTGATTTTAACTTCTGGTTCACATCATACCTTGTAACCGATTACCACCAATCGGCTTTAAAGAGATGGGAATGAAGCCGTTCCTTGTAGCACTAAGGAAATCAAACTCCGAGAGTCACGCCCTGTTAAGCAAGCAACATCGGGATGATTCCAATCCACCGATGCATCGGCCAAAGCAACACAAGCCGAATTATCCGCGTGAATGATTTCTACCTCATCATCGATCCATTGTATTAAAAATTGATGCATGGTAGATGGCACACATTGTTTAGCATGAACCCAATCGCGACCTAATATAACATTATAGTTACCTTGCACCTCCGCGATGAAGAATGTGGTGGACAAAGTTTTGCTTCCCACGGTGAGTTCCATGCACATCACACCTTTGACCTCTGTCTTTTCTTTACCCTCGAATCCGTTAAGTACCATATTTGTCTTCGTCAATGTATCATCATCTAACCCCAACTTTTTGAAGACCGAGTAGGGCATAAGATTTACCACAGCACCACCATCAACGAGCATCCTAGCAACAGGCAATCCGTTAATATGACCTTTGAGGTATAATGGCTTCAAATGTTTCACCGGTTCTCTTGGCTTCTCAAAGATAGCATTCTTAGGACCAAAATCCAGCTGGGCTACCTCCCCTTCTTCACGTTTAGCACGAAACTCGATAGGTAAGTAATATACCATATTAATATCCGTACCTTCCTGAACTGGCGAAGATTCATAATCCACCATCTCATCTTCATCTCTGAATGTGTATATTGGGCTGAAAGTTTCCTCAATTGAAGGGGATGTTTCAGGTGGTGTGGACGATGTAATAGGGGTCGCATCATCCTCTTTCGGTGGTGAAGGTATTGCTGCAGTTAATGTAGAAGCATCTGCGTTTTGTTTTTATTTAGGCCTCCACACTGGTTTTGTGAGTGCCATGGGCCGAATTTTACTGAAAAATTCGTACCTTTGCCTCTCCTCTTTATGCTCTACCTTCTCGTGGTTCCTCATGCGTTGTAATATCCTTTTCATGGTCTTAGTTAAACCTGGAGGACACCACCTAGGCTGAGTATATTTGGGATCCCTATGTTCGGCCTTGCTTGGAGAAATTTTTGTTGGCCGATTAGCACCATAGCTCAAACGGCCTTGTGTGGGATAATAAAGCCTCTCACGAGCAGGCCTTCTAGGTACTGCCCGCCCCATATGAAAAGCATAAGGAGTCATTGAGGGTTGTGTCGTGGTTCTAAGTCTGACAGTAGTGTAGGGGGGTACTAAGGGAGAGGCAAGATCCTAGCTATGGAGTAGTTGTATATGCAAGAGTTTTACGAGTTCAGGCCCTTCTCGGAGGAAGTAACAGCCCTACGTCTCAGAGCCCGGCGGCGGTCGACTCGATTATATGTGTATGAGTTACAGGGGTGCGAACCCTTTATACTGAGGAGGGGGTGGCTTATATAGAGTTCGCCAGAACCCTCCAGCCCTCAGTTATGCAGGGTTTAAAGTACATTAAGACCGGGGGTTACTGGTAACGCCCACATAAAGTGCTATGAAGACCATAAAGGCTACTTAATGACAGACCGTTACGTGCAGAGTGACTTCAGATCTCCTGGCTGTCGAGTGGCTGGCTTCATGGTCGAGTGCCCTCGAGTCCGTCGAGTGGAACACTTCTGAGTCGATTGACAGGTGGTTTCTTTTAGAGATGTCCTTGGGTAGGGTAGTTTGGACAGGTCCATGACCCTACCCTAGGTACATACCTTCATCATTAGCCCCCGAATGGATCGAGGTTTGAGTGGGGAAGGAGTTGAGAACTGTTCCGACCCATTTCTTGTGCTATGAGCATGTCTTGTCTTGGATCAATGAACTTTAGGTGACGGTGCCAACTTCTTTTTCAGTCGCCTTGATCCATTCTTTGTATCTGTCGAGTGAAGATTTCGCTTGGAGAGCTCCGAGTGACGGAGTGGAGGAGATCTTCCGCCTGACAAGTTGTTCTGCAACCCGCGGATTTTGTGGGATTTGAATTTTGGGAAGCGTGCAGGACGGGGCGAGGCCGTAGCTATCGGACGGGATAAGGCAGGGATGTCTCGATCTCTGCGCCACCTTTTTCGCCATGTATCGCGCGCGCGACTATTGCGGGATTTGACAGGATCGCCCGGGCCTACATGTCAGCCACTCGGAAGCAGCCTTATATAAGGCGCCAAACGGGGGTTTTTGAACAGTGCATTCTCATTTCCTTCTCTCTTCTCTAGATTCATCTGCCGCGCTCGCTTCCGCCCTAGTACTGCTGCTTCTTGCATGCTTCGTTGGCGACGATGGTGAAGGAGAAGACGGCGGCTTTGGAGCGGGCGAAGAAGGCGACGACGAAGGCGAAGGGAAGGGCGACCAGTCGGGGCGGATCTTCATCAAGGACCGGCCTGCCACGGGGCTGGATCCAGGGCGACTGGATCCGCTCGACGATCCGTCAGAAAGATCTTGATGACCTGGCCAATGAAGGAATGATCCCCCATGGATCAACGAGGCTCCCGGGGAACGAGTCGGACCCGCAGCCTCAGGAGGGTGAGTGTGTCCTCTTGGCCACCCACGTTGACCGCGGATTTTCTTTGCCCCCTCATCCTTTCTTTTGGGGATTTCTGAACTTCTTTGGGGAACAACTCCACCATTTCACACCCAACTCTATTGTGTATCTTGCTGCTTTCGTGTCGTTGTGTGAGAACTTCTTGGGTTGTCGGCCTCATTGGGGTCTTTTCAAGCACATTTTCACCTGTCGCTCACAGATGGTGAAAAAGGCCAATCCGAGTGATGAGAGAACCCAAGTGATTCAGATGTGCGGGGGCCTTGGAGTTCAGATGAGGGGAAAAAGTGCCTTTTCGGCCATGGTCCTTCCCGACTCGGTTCGTGGATGGCAGTCGACCTGGTTTTACTGCAAAGACCAGCCGACGCCAGGGCAGTCGACTGGACTCCCTCCTTTTCCATGGACCGAGTGGGGAAGCCTTCTTCCTTGAAGGTGATCCCAGAAGAGAAGGCGCAGGTTAAAGTGTTGGTCGAGCGTGTAGTTCAGCTTATCCGTGACGGGGTGACCGGCATGGATCTCCTGGAGGTCTTCCTCCGACGACGCGTCCAGCCTCTTCAATATCGAGACCATCCGATGTGGATGTATTCTGGCACTGAAGACACCACTCGGGTCCACCCGGAGGAGGTCGAGGATGCCACGCTGGAGAGGTGGATGACTGCCATCACAGGGAATAGAGACAACCCCCGAGGAGCTAGGAGGATCCCTCCACTCAACCAATCATACGAGCCAGAGAAGGTCCAATTCCGTTTCTCCGACTGTGATCCTGCTTTCTTCATTCCGCTTTGTTAGAGTTCAGTCGACTGACTTTTGCTTTGTTCGTTGTCTTCTAGCTCACCACTGAGATGTACTTGATGCCCAACGGGGCGCAAGAACAGGTCGAAGAGGAGGAGGCGAGCGGAGGCGAAAGCCAGGAGGAGTAGCAATCCGACGCCGAGGGGGACAAAGATGACGACGACTCTGGTGGAGAGGAGGAGGAACAGGAGGAGGAAGAGGAGGAGGAAGAGGAGGAGGAATCCGAGCCTTCTCGCACGGAAAGGCGATCCAAGCTCACCCATGACCCCTCGGTCGAGCGTGGCAAAGCAGCTGTGCCTGCGGGACAGTCGACGAAGCGCCATCGGACGTCCTCCCCTGCTCCGACTGAAAAAGCTCTGAAGCATCCCCAAGCAGCTTCGTTGAAGCCGTCGAAGGCCCTGGCCAAGATGAAGATGGCCATTCCCACGATTTCCGGGTAACAGCAGAACTCGTGTTTCCTCGTTTAGCATGGGTAGACTCTTGGTCGACTCGTTGGTTAACCGACTGGTTTCTGAAATCTGCAGTGCCGCTACCTCCGAGGCCTCCACGAAGAACGACGACCAAGAGATGGAAGACGCTGCCACCTCCAATCCTGGTACGCTCTCTGTAGTTTCACTTCTGGTCGATTGGATTTTCGTTTCTTAACTCTGGATTTATCCTGCAGCTCCTCCTCACGTCATTGATCTCCCTGATGATGACGACGAGGTGCCACTGAGGGGGAAGAAGAGCAAGAAGGTGCCGGCTGGCAAGTCCATTCGGACTGCATCGGTGTCTGAGGCATTGGTTCAAGAAGGTGGCGATGTCACTCGGCATTCTTTGCTATGCCGCTGACGAGTGCCCGGCCTTCGTCATCGACTGCTGATCCACCCTCCCTTTTCGCCACGCACCACGTCCCAGGGGACCAAGCGGGTGCTGCTAAGGAGGCTATACGCCAGGCGGGGATTATGATGGACCAGGTGAAGGCGATCCGGGAAGCGAGCCAAGCGGCTTATGATGCGAGCTCAGCCCTTTAGAGCAATGTCCAGGTTAGTTGGTCACCGCCTGTTCTGTTAGGATATGCTATCTGAAGGTTTTCTTTCCGAAGATCTTTGAATCTGTACACCCACTGGGTGCTTCGATTGATTTTTTGAACTGGTGGAGGCACGCTGAGTGCACCCACTGGGTGTAGTCCACGAGACTATGGTCGACTGCTGGCAGTCGACCGTAGTCTTTGTATTTTGAACATTCCAACTTCTTCAGTCAGTCTGGTCGGACCATGTTGACTGGAACCTTGGAACCGGTGGGGGCACGCTAAGTGCACCCACTGGGTGTAGTCCCCGAGACTATAGTCGACTGCTGGCAGTCGACTGTAGTCTGAAGAACTTTCTTTCTCTTTTTTTTGGTAGATCATGATGAGGCCACGACTGACTGTTGGCAGTTAGCTATGGTTTTGGAACCACAATCTCTTTGTTCCTTTTGGTCGACTGATTGGATTAAGTCGATAAAACTAGTGGGGGCACGCTGAGTGCACCCACTGGGTGTAGTCCCCGAGACTACTGTTGAATATTTTGATTCGACTGTAGTCTTAGAAATGTTACGGTTTTTCTCTTAGTTACTCGGAAGTAACCTCTCTTTGATATCTGTCGACTGACTCTTTGCAGAAATCTTGCGAGCTTGTGGCTCGTTATACTGAATTGGAAAAGAAACATATCCAGCTCGACCTTGACTTGAAAGTTGTTCAGGAAAACTTTCAGAAGGCGAAGGACGAGGCAAAAGGTACGATTGGTGAGAACTTGACGACTGTTTTCATCCTTCTGCCCATTATTGGTTCTGACCTCCTTGTCATTTTGCAGAAAAAATGAAGGTGGCTCTGAACAAGAAGGACCAGGAACTTGCTGAGGTGCAGAAGGCGGCTTGGGACAAAATGAAGCTTGCGGAAGAGAAGCTGGCTTTAGTTGGCAAACTTGAAGAAGAGAATGCCAACCTGAAAGCTGCTCTTGACACGGCCAACAAGGAAGTCAGCCGTCTGAAGAACGACAAGATTGCTCTGAGTGACAAGGCTAGTGAGCTGGTGGGGAAGAAGAATGATCTGGAGGCTTATCTGGGAGGGCTCGCCAAGAAGTTGTTCATCATGCTTGAAGGTAACCTCTCTCACCCGACTGACTTGTTATCGTCGACTCGTCATAGAACTGCTGGTTTATCTTTGACTTGTGTGTATAGAATTCTGCCTAAACTTCGAGGAAGAGACCAGTCGAGTGGAGACAGACCTGGATCCTATCAACTCTCCTGTGAAGGACGAAACTGCCATGAACGTGCTCCGACTTGAGTCTCGTGTCGCTGGTGTGGTCGACTATCTTGCTCGACTGAAAGTTGCGGCATCGCGGATCGACACGACACTCTGGCCGAGAGAGACGCTTCAACTTGACCTCGAGTCTCTGATGACTCGACTGAATGAAGTTCCAGGCCGAGTGCAGGAATGGAAGAAGTCCTCTGCCAGGTGTGGTGCTAATGTTGCTCTATCTCTGGTTCGTGTTCACTGCAAGGATGCGCGAGAGGACAAGCTGGCGTCCCTCAAAGTGGCCAATACCAAGAAGCATGACTTCCGATCTTTCATGGAGACCTTCATTGCTGCTGCCACTCGGATTGCAGATGGAATCGACCTGGACTAGTTCGTTGCGCCTTCCAGTCCTCCACCTGAGGAGTAAAAACTTTCTATGCTTGATGCCTTAAATTTGCCTCGGAATGCCGAGTGATTTTGTAACCGATAAACTTTAACAGGCTTGACGCCTGAGCACTTCTAGACCCGCAGGATGCTATCTGAACTTGGCTTTGCCGTTGAATATGCTTGCATTTGTCTTCGAGTGAACCTTGTTCTCCACTTGGAGTATATTTTAGTGCTTGGGACGTACTCTTGCAGGTTGGAGCACAGATTGCAGTCAACTTGCGTCCTTGCGGGTCGGGATGGAGCGCACATTGTATTTGTGCCGTAGCTTGAAGGAAAAGGTAGCAGTCGACCTGCACCTTGTCGTCCTTGCAGAGCGCATGTTGTATTTGTGCCATAGCTCGAAGGTGAAGGTAGCAGTCGACCTGCACCTCGTCGTCCTTGCAGAGCGCACGTTGTATTTGTGTCATAGCTCGAAGGAAAAGGTAGCAGTCGACCTGCACCTCGTCGTCCTTGCAGAGCGCACGTTGTATTTGTGCCGTAGCTCAAAGGAGAAGGAAGCAGTCGACCTGCACCTCGTCGTCCTTGCAGAGCGGAATGAATTTCGTACTTAGGCGAGTGCTGGACTGCAGCTAAGCCCCTGAGTGTGAGGCAGACTCACCACTTGGTAGGATTTCAAACACTTAGGCGAGTACTGGACTGCAGCTAAGCCCCCGAGTGGGAGGTTTGCTCTCCACTCAGTAGGATTTCAAACACTTAGGCAAGTACTGGACTGGAGCTAAGCCCCCGAGTGAGAGGCAGACTCACCACTCAGTAGGATTTCAAACACTTAGGCGAGTACTGGACTGCAGCTAAGCCCC